>NW_009630173.1:588-871 GCF_000690535.1 Cariama cristata
AGATGAAGGTGGGGAGGGATGGGTAGTGTGAGAGGGATGCTAGGGGGGATGTGGGACCGGGGGAAGGTTTACCTTCTGGTACCCAAAGAGCCTGGAAACACAGCCCTGAGAGAGGCAAACCTCCAGCCCCCCTCATCTTAATGGACTATTACCTTTAAAGCCTCATTAGGAACCTGTAAGTGTCAATACCATTAACCTGTTCGTCGCTGCTCCCTCTACCAGAAGATTCCGGCTGATTTACTGGGGCCACGCAGCCGGGGGTGCCTGTCGCCCTCGGTACGTC
>NW_009630174.1:0-277 GCF_000690535.1 Cariama cristata
CTTGTCAAATGCTGTGTGTCCTTGTTATTGGATTTAATTATGTTACATAAATGCTAGACAAATATACGCTGTTCCTTGAATTTTTCATATTATATTTTATTTGTTGCACACAATTTTTTAACTTTTTGGCTGTAGAGTTTTTCCTTAAGATTATAGTATTTCTCCATTGTAAATGGTTAGAAAATCATAGCATCATTATGGTTGGAAGAGACCTCAAAGGTCATCAGGTCCAACCATATACTGGATGTCCCCATGTCCGCCAAACCCACTAAACCAT
>NW_009630174.1:537-1076 GCF_000690535.1 Cariama cristata
ATCCGGTGATTGAAGATAGCATGCAGTAACAGAAGCATTTCTAACTGGGAAAACCATATTTTTTCATCTGGAATAATTTGAATAGGATAATCTTTGTTCAAGTGACCTTTTTATGCTTTGTATTTTTTTTGCAATATGGGTAAAACTTAACAGAATTTAGTGTGAATATTTAACACATTATAAATACCTTATATTCATATTTTTAATGGCTTTTATGTTCTTAGGAATTTAATTATATGGATCATGCTATTGTAAGAAAGGAAGGAATCAAAAGACAGTGGCAGAATAAATGTTATATGACAAACATTCAGTATTTTCAGGTTATGTACTCTCTTCATCTGGGAAATAAGTTGTTTTAGTGGCCCGTAATTGCCTTAAACACAGTATTAATAAACAAAACCCAGTGTTTCAAGGGGATGAAGTGGAGCAGTTTTTTGAGGTGTTAGAAAATCTGCCGTTGAAAAAAAGGAAAGTCACTTTGTTAGGCTTACAATTTCTCACCATTTGACTCTACAAAGATTTTATTAAGGAGTTGTAGG
>NW_009630175.1:0-5509 GCF_000690535.1 Cariama cristata
CGCGCTCTCCCCCTGCCCACGCCACGGGGTGGGGGGAAGAGGGATTTTTAAAATACCCACCCACCCCCTTCCCGCTGCCTTTTTGCCGCCGTTGAGCTGCTGGAAGCGCGGCCAGGCGGTGCCGATTTCGCGAGGCACAGCTGCTTGTTGGAGGTGAGCACTGCTCCAGCAATGCCAGCCCTATCCGGGCCATTATTTTCTTCCCTCTGCCAAGGAATGCCTTTATTGCTTGCCAGGCTTGCCAATAAAACTTGCGAATGAAAAAGCGTTGGTTTCCAGGAAAAGTACTTCTGTTTTTTAACCTTCCCCTTGCTGTCTAATTACTGATGTGTTCAACCTCCGAAGAACAGCTTCATAAAACTGTCTGGTAAATCCGGCGGCAGATGCCTTCACACGGTTGTACGCTTACAGAGATGTGTAAATATACACACACACACTAATATATATGCATAGCTAAATGCATGCATGGTTTTCAGAGTTTTACAAGGCATTTATGGGTATTAAGTACAATTGCACCAAAGAATTAGTCTCCTTTAAGGCTCCTAGGAGCTATGGTAATACAAGTAATAAAACTTACATATCTGCATATGCACTTTTATGAAGCCACAAAGGCTCTCTTTGCACAGTTATTTGCGCACTGTTGGAAGTCACCCATTATATTGGTTTACATGCAGAAAACAATGTCTCACTCTGCAAAAAGTAAAGGATAATAAAAAGGGGTGAAAGAATAGTTTAAAAAGTAGAGCTCTCAAGATGTATCTGTTATTTTCCATAAAACACAGGGAATGCGCAAAGGAGATGGATTTTTAAATGCGCCCTGTGTAACAAACACATGGAACTCGCAGCTGCGGGAGTCCCATGGGCTGTGACCCCAGGCAAGCCCCTCTTTCTAGCAGGTCTCTGCCCTTAAAATGAAGCAGTGTACCGTTTAAAGGTAAAAGAAGTCATCAGTCCGTTCCTGAATATGTTATCTCTGCAGTTTCTGATTCTTTCTCTCTCTCCTGCCTCCACAAGGCCACGTGCAATACCATTTCTGTAAATCTATAAACGAGCCGGTAGGCATGATTTGGAAACAGAAAACTTACACTGAAGCAGGAGCGAGCTTTGGCACTATGTATTTCAGTGTCCCCTTAAACCGTGTCCCTTCTTTGTTCTCAAAGACCAAATAAAAGCAAAGCTTCTAGTAATTCTTTTTTTTTCAGGTGGATGTTAGCCCCCTTTGCTCGGCCGCTGCCTGTTGAATGTGTGGCTCTGGCACACCGCCTGCCCCACTACACAGCTCATGCCCCAATTCCTGTCCCAGCGAGACCGGCCGGCCAGCTGTGATGGCAACATGGCTAATGTTTGTGTGTGAGGATGGCATCAGCCAAGCTAAACAAGGACAAGTCCCCTATTTTGCAAAGCAGAAGAGATTGCAAGCCTATATCCAGTGCTAGATGACCGATTTAGACGTGCTTCACTTGATAAACACAAATAGAGGTCTTTTAAGATGGCATAGCATGAAGGAGAAGACACTTGATGGATTATTTTAAAAAACTATTTAAGTTTTCTGTTTAACCTGATAATTCCTAAAATAGAGCCAGAGATTCTTAGCTGAGGCTTACATTTAAAAATAATTGCCCGTGTATAACTGTGGGGTATAAGTGTGGTTGGTTGGGTAGGTAGGCAGATGTATAGCTTTCCTTTAGCACATATTTTTTTCTCTCAAGAACTGTGGATGCTGCGAACATTGAAACAGTAAGTTACGAACAGTATACTCGTGGTAGGACACTTTGGTTGGTAGCTTTCACCCCAGTTTAGACGGGCTTGCCAGGCAGCAGAAAACAGCATTTCACTGTTCACTGAAGCCTTCTGGGGAGCTGCAGCCCGCACCACGCGTGACGGGGAGGCCCAGGGAGGCAGAAGGAGGGTTTGCATGGGATGGAGACTGAAGCTACCGTAACCGTCCCTGTGGCAAGAACACCCACAGAAACAGGTAATTTGCCCCTCCCACACCAACTAACAGCCAGAAGCAAAAAATGTTAAAGTAACTTACATCATCGTTTGCCTGTATCATTACTAAGGAGGAACTGAAAGCTGTTTTATGAGGAGCAGACAGACAAGACTAGCTTGAGCTTGAGACATAAAAAACCCAAACCACTAACATACCTGAAGGCATCCCAATTAAGTGATATTACCGTCCCGATCAAGATGCAGTCATTGTTAGTAAGCATCCCTGATTTTTAACAAAGATATTACAATTAGGTAGATTTCCTGATTAGGTGCGCTTAAATTAAGTGGAGAGAACAGTGTGGAGGAAACGTGGACGGCTTTTATAAGGGCCAGCTTCAGAGAGGGACTTTGTCCCTTGCAATAGGGCGTAAATGGAGTTCATACCGCATAGCCCCAAAATCACAGCAATGCCCCTTTACCCCATGCTGAGCAACCATCTTACCTTGAAGGCATCCAGCCTTGGTCGGTGCCTCTGTCTTTTACCTGCGTGTTCCCCCGCCACCAGTAGCTTTGCTGCTGGGCATGCCCGCCACTGCCTGAGTCAGAGCATCTTGGCACCTGTTCTCAGCCTAAATCCCAGTGGGATCCAAAAAGTAGGCAGAGTGGCGTCTAAGTACCCACAGGGGCTGATCCAATAGATAATGTCTTGGGCTTTGGGATAAATTTGAAAGGAAGGTCCTTATCAGCTCTGCACCTCATATCTCTTTATTTTATGGGTCTCAGCTCTGGCCAGAGCCTCATGGGTTTTGGATGGAGTGACTGGAGGTGACATGGTTTTGGCAGTTTTTTATGTCTTTACCTCTTTCCTTGTTACTCAGGCCTTCAGCTTGAAGGTCTAAAGCGCAGGTTCTGGAGGAAAAAAATGCAGACAGCAAAACTTCCAAACACTGGTCCTTTTGAAAGCCCTGAGCTGAACCTGCCAACTGTGCTGAATGAAGAAGGAGAGAAGGGTATTAGGCTTATATCTAGCTGTTCTGTCCTTAACGTTCGGCGTGGGCACAGCTGCAACTGAAACAACTCTTCTGGTTAGGAGAGAGCTCTGTAAAAGGACTTTGCAGTGGACAGGGATGGCCTCCCTGGGCCATGAGAAGGGCTTCATGTCTCTCCATGCATCTATTTGCCTCCAGAGGCTGGGCATGTCTTGCATCTACACACTGAATAAGGGAAGGAATGCGAGCCCTCCACCACACCTCTAGCTTTCAACATTTGCTGAGCCTGTTTGTCTATTTTGCTTTTTTCCCCCCCCCTATGACTTTCGAGATTGTAATCTCAGCAGGGTAGGGACTGCCTCCTGTTCTATGTTTGTACCATGCCTTGCTCCTGACTGTACCCAGGATTTTGAGCTGACGTGCTAATAATGAAGAAGCATCATTAACTTGGGGGATACTCTTCAAGGATTCATCCAGAACTGATTGGACTGGGGCTAAAATAGCCCATTTCCTTTGGAAGAGAAGGGCTTATGGTAACCACTCGATTAAAATGATCGCTCGTTGCAGAGGGGAACACAGGTGATGCAGTCAGTGATGTTCATCATGGATTTGCATAGACTGAATAGTACATCACGTCCCTCTTTCTTCTAAATTTAGAGGAATGGCAGCAGACGTCTAAACCTCTTTGAAGAAAAAGATGACACGGTGTTTTTTTGCTGACCTGCAGCAAAGGTGTGCTCTTGAGGTGTGCCTGTTTTTCAATTTGCCTACTCGTAGAAATTCCAAATGTAGTAGTTTCATGCAGTTATTTCATCTCAGTGGTCTCTTGCATGTGTGTCACCCTGACCTTGCACGGCTGTGTGGCATGCAGTAAATTAGTCCAGAAATTCATGTTTGAATTAATATTTGAAATTAATGTTTGAATTTCTTCTTTTTTTTTTTTTTTTAAAATTTTTCTTTTCATATTCTGCTTTCTCTTTCAAATGAGGCCAGATCCTCAAGCCATTAAACTGAGTTGCATCAGCTGTGGCTCTAGCTTGGAGAAATTAAAGGTGAGCACCTGTGCCAGCTCAGCACTACCATGGTGAGTGAACTCACAGAAGTTAAGTTACTGGGGAGTGAGCAACACTACAGCTTGGATGCTGCTGCTGCTGCTGCTGCTAGATTTCATGTATGTATATTATTGGCCAGGTAGTACCATGGGGTGGTAGTAGGGAAGGCTGCTGCTCTGGGCAGCTCCAGCATTAAGATTGGTTTCTTACTCTGTTCAGTTTGAAAAATGTCCATCACAAAGTGCAGTGTGTAATGGTGGCACTATGGTTTTGGATTTTTTGTTTTTCAGAGTTAAGTATGCTTATTAACTCTTCAGAATAACGTTATCTCTTCCAGTGCGTTTCCCATTGAAGTGAATGGAAATGTTCCCGTTGACTTTAAAACATAACTTCCTCTACCTCCTCCTTCTTAAAAGACTTAATCGAGCATGTTTAGTAGAAACCTATGAGAGCTGTCTAATGACTGGCTCACTTTGCCCAGGGAAAAATGTAACTGTAAACTGAAACATGATGCTGAAAACTAAGTTTAGTAGAAAGTGTTTAGTCTAGTACTAGATGAATGATGGAAGCTTGTATTTGTGAATAATTTATTTGACAATTGGTGGGGGGGAAAAAAAAAAAGACTAAATAAGTTCTTTGCTCATTTTTCCTTGCCCATGTACAAAACTGACTGAACCGTGCGCAAACAAATTGCTAATATTTATGCACGAGCAAAGAGGTCAGCTTTTGTCAAAAGTGTTTTTAGCAGTGACTTGGAGTAGCACCAGATTAGCTTAATTTTCTTGTGTCCTCTGTGTAGTAAACAAAGGAAATTGTTCTATTAGTTACTGAATTCACTGCGAATTTGCATCTCGCCAGCAACACTTATATTCTATTGCAAATCCTATGTTGTAAAGACTCCGTAAATACTGGAACCTGACTTTTATGCCTGCAGCCAACCTCCCTAAATTTTAGAAACCTCAGCGAGTTTTGCTTTATAGCCCACATAGTGGGTGCTGCCCACCTTCAGCCCTTTCTGACGGGGCCTTCTTCAAAGTCATGTGTGGATGGCAGCTACCTGCCGGGCTGAACGAGCAGAACCTCCACTGCTAAAGAGAAGGTGTGTTTCATGATCAGGAAGGCTGCCATCTCCATATATGATGATGCAAATAGTTGCTGATTGCCAGACAGAAGCTGCTTATTAATTATTTTTCCTCTTGGTGAGAGAGGAAATACAGACAGATGGTGGAGTCTCTAAAGAGCTGTCTTTATTAACGTGACCTGACAGCAGTACAGAGGTGTTTTGCTTGGGGACAAAATCCACGTTTTGCCTTGCAATTTAGTGAGCTTGTCTGCATCACCTCCTACACGTCCTCCTATACCCTTTCCCTTCCCCTGTGACACATGCAGGCTTCTTTCTTGCTAGTCCTTCATCCTCTGCTACCTTTCTACCTTTTCCCATGCCACCAAATGAGCTTAAAAATGTTCTAAAATATATATTTTTAGAACATTTATATATAAACATATATTTATAAATAAACTATATATATTTTAATA
>NW_009630176.1:0-216 GCF_000690535.1 Cariama cristata
CATTAAATTTGCCTTAAACCCATGCATTTTACCCAAGCAGCCCATTCTTGCTCAATTTGGGGTGCAGTGGGGAGGGCCAAGCCCCCAGCATCACTTCATCCTCGGTGCCATCACGTTGGGGTTTCTCCCTGAGGTCCCCAGTAAGGGACCAAGCCGAGGCCGTACCCGTCAGCGTCACCAGCGGGTTTTTGGGGGACAGCGGCTGGGGCCCACCGC
>NW_009630176.1:247-2113 GCF_000690535.1 Cariama cristata
AGCGTCATCGTGGGATTTTTCCTTCTCAAATGACCAAAGAGCCTTGCAAGGGGAAAGTCACATTTTGGTGGATTTTATGCTTTTTTTTGTTTGTTTGTTTTTCAAAAGAGGAGACCTCGAGGACGTGCTGCCCCGCCTGAACCAGCTCAGGTCCCCCCTAGAAATGCGGGAGATGTGAATTCGCACCTGATCCGTTATCCGGGCGTGTCGGGATGCCGAACCCTCGGGGGTTTTTTGGGGATGGACGATTGCTTTTCTTTATGACCATCTAATTGTGCAACGGTGCTCGTCATCGCTGCCAGCTCCTGAGATTTGCTGCCCTCGCCCCATTGCTTGTGCAAGGCCAGTCTTGTGCTTCGTGACTTCTCTTTTTTGGCAGATTTCTGAAAATCTCCAAGTTCCCGTAATGCTAAAGCAGGGCAGGATGAGCCATCAACTCCCCGGCTGGCTGAAACGGTGGCTTTTTTATGCAACTTGCTGAATTTGTTAAGATTAGCGAGCGTTACTTTGCTTGGTGACACAGGATTGGGTTGGGTGGTTGGCTTTCAGCAGCCATCAAAAATCTTTCGTCAAAAATTTCCAGCAGAAATCTGTCCATCTGCCTAATAGAAATCTGATTTTTTTAACGGGATGGAAACCTGGGCGGTGGGTTCGTGCCCAAGGTTCTGGCAGAGGGATGATGCTGTGCGGAGGTGCTGCGTGGTATTAACTTTAATCTCAATATTTAACTTCATTGAAGAAAAAGGAAGAGATTTCAATTAGTCGGGCATGCAGAGGGTGGCGAAACCCAGAAGGATTTAATTTGCTGCCTAAAAAAGCAGAAAAATATATACAGCATGGAGGTGGCATTGCTGGGGACCGGGGAGCTGGAGGCACGAGCACCCATCAACAGCAGCGCCTCCGGATGGGCCCCTGCATCTTCTTGTGCTAATGTTTATTTTATTTTTAAATTTATTTTTTTTTTAATCCTGAAACAGGATGGAGTCACCGTGTTTTCCTTGCCGAAGCCTTGCGGTTTGATTTGGAGGGGGTTTGCGAGGAGCTGACTTCATCCTGCTAATTCTGGCGGGTGGTTTGCCCAGCAGCCGCTGCCGCACCGCTGCCGCCTCCCGCTTGGATGCGCGACACACCCCCGGCTTCGTAATTCATAACCTTGTCAAAAAAACGCATGGTTTTGAGCAAAATCCACCAAAATCAGGACTCTTGGTTGTATCCATCAGCTGCAGGGCCGTATCCTGCACCTCCCTGATGCCAAACTCCCCAAATGAGGTTTTTGGACCCTCCTGGGAGCCTCCCTCATGTCCCCTCATCCTAATTGCTAATTAGGAGAGGAAAATACTTGTAAAAGCCAGCGACCTGCCCCTGAGATGGGGGGGGTGACGGCGGGGAGGGGATTTGCGTGATGCAGACACAGGATTGCTGTGCTGGGGGATGGAGCCGTATCTGAAGGATGCTCAGCAAGGATTCAGGCTGTGGGCTCTCTCTTTTGGGTGGCAAGAGCTGGAGCCTGATGCCCTCACCCAAAGCCGGGACTGGAGCCTATGTAGGACCTATAGCCGGAGCTGCGGCCGGCGAGTCGCGTTCCTGTGTGCTAAAAACCTTCTGACGCGCACGGTGCTAATTCAGACTTTGAAGTCATCTCCAAATGAGCCGGGCAGCTTGGAGGAGGGACGGGGGAAAGCACTTTGCCAGCACCGTCCAAGCAACGAAAAGAAATTCAGCGTGTTGTCCCTAACGCCACGTACTTAGCGGTGTCTAATTGCATCAAATAACCGCACTTAAAATGGGCAGCCTTTGCAGAGCCCCTGCCTTGTTTAAAAGGGGTTAAAATTGACTTCGTCTTGCACGGCTGGATGGGTTTGCCCT
>NW_009630177.1:0-250 GCF_000690535.1 Cariama cristata
GAGCTGCCCCCCAGCCAGCCCCAAAAGTGCCTGGTGCGGGTCTACGTCGTCCGGGCCTTCGACCTGCCCCCCCGCGACAGGAACGGGCTGGTAAGACCACCCGTGGGTGCTGGGCAGGGGTCTCCTGGCCTCTCCCCCCCTCCCATGCCACCCTAACGGTGCCCTCCCTGCTGCCAGTGCGACCCCTACGTCCGCGTCTCGCTGGGGACCAAGACGCTGGGCCAGCGGGACCAGTACGTGCCCAACACCC
>NW_009630177.1:278-565 GCF_000690535.1 Cariama cristata
GGGTGGGTGGCCCGGTGGCACCGTCACCCCCGGGTGGCACCGGGCTAGGGGAGGCCCCATTCCCCATGTCAGCGTGTCCCCATGCCACCCACCAGGTCGCCATGCCCCATGCCAGCAGGTTCCTGAGCCTCCAGGTCCCCAATTCCTCTGCCATCATGTCCCCATGCCACCAGGTCCCCATTCTCCATCCTGGAGGGTCCCTGTGCCACCAGCCACCCCCTTCCCAACATCTTCAGGTCCCCATGCCACCAGGTCCCCATTCTCCCTCCTGCAGGACTCCTCTGCAA
>NW_009630177.1:710-933 GCF_000690535.1 Cariama cristata
CAACACCTCCAGGTCCCCATGCCACCAGGTCCCCCTTTCCACACAACATCGGGTCCTCGTGCCACCAAGTGCCCCATTCCCCATGCTGGAGGGTCCCCGTGCCACCCGGTCCCCGTGGGTCCCCCCTCCCCGGGGCTGATGGCACCCTCACCGCCAGGCTGTTCGAGGTGACGGGCACCATCCCCCTGGAGAAGGACCTGCGGGTCTCGCTGGTGGACTACGA
>NW_009630178.1:0-11825 GCF_000690535.1 Cariama cristata
CCCGAGGAGAGCGGGCTGGGCGACGGTGACCTTGAGCCCCCCCTGCCCAAGAAGACAAAAAAGGTTAAGGAGCAGAGCAGCGGTGTGGCTGCAGAGAACGAGGGCTCCGAGCATACGGTGGAACCTTCCTCCGCTGTAAGCGACAGCGTGACATCCCCGGCATCCCAGAGCGCGTCCGGCGACAGGGCCGCCGGAGAGCAGGACAGCGACGCCGAGGTAGTAACGCTCTGCTGGCGGAGCCCTTGTCTTGCTTAATTAAATTCTCACGGCTAATTGAACGGGCTTAATAACACTGCTGTTCCTCTTAGTTTTATAGCACTGGGGAGTGTCCGGCATCACGCTCGTTTCCAACACGTGGGAGCTGTCTCTCCATGTTGTGCTTTCCCCCTCACGGTAAATGCCAAGCCATTGGGAGTAGCTTGTCCTGCAGTGGAGGAGGCTAGCTAGCAGGAAGCAGCTTCCGTGTGCTAGCTCGTCTTGGTGTAGCAACTTGTTTAGTGTCCTGCAGCGCAAGGGTTTCTCCCTCCTGCACAGGCAGTCACCGTCCCAGAAAGGTGCGCTGCTTTGTGCTGTGGTGGTGCTTTCTCGGCTGGTAGGCCCTTTGAAAAACTATTTGGAGACGTGTTCTGTAAGGGAAGGTCATGGTTATCGTTAATTCCCACTTCTGGAGTTCTCCCTGTTTGAATTTCACCCTTGGCCTCGTACATACGTCTGAGAGGGCCCTGCAGCTTGCCTTCCTCTGTGTAGGGTCTTCTGAGGGTAGTTTTCTCTCTTGTGTTTAAGATGGGAAAGTGAATCAAGAGAGTGCTTGTTGTATATTTGGTGTAATGATGTGGTCTCTCGGATCTTTGAAGTAGAGGCTAAATGGTGAGTTTTAAATAAGTATTTACTGGTGTGCAAAGTTAAGAAGCAGTTTGTGCAGTGTACCGAGTAGGTGTGATTTAGCGGGAAAGTCCTGCTTCACACAGTGAATTGTGACACCACATATGTTTTGCTTTTAAAAACAGATTTCTACTGATTTCAGTGGACTCTGGTTAAGATTTTTAACAAGTAGTTTTCATTTCCTGACTTGCCAAGCATATGTGCACGATCACGTGGAAGGAGCAGTTCTCTTTTGTTTGCTACAGGTCTAAAAATGTGGTGCAGGTATATCTGAATTGGGGATGAGATAGCAGTAGTCATGGTTTTGAACAAGTTGTTGCAGGTAACAAAAGCAGGAAGACCTTTGGCAGGAAGTCTTTGCTTAAGACTGGTGTAAAACCAGGATTTGTTTGTAGGAATTCTGTCACGCTGAGTGGTACAGCCTGTGTCAGTGTGTCTTGTCTATACAGGGTGGCTGGATTCAAGTTTCCCAGTTTACGCTGTGATGACGTTTTTGTTTGTGAAGTACCTGTAGCATTTTCTTTTTCTTTAAACAGAAAGGAGGTAGCTGGTAAAATTGCAGTGGTAAAGCAAATACACAGCCTTTCCTGTGTGCCTATGTAGGGCATGCCTCTTAGGCTAATAAGTTTTTTTCTTTTTTGTCCTGTTAGGAGCTGACAGAAGAAGCAAAAGAAGGCGCCTTCTCCAATTTTCCTCTCTCCCAAAACACTATCAACCTTCTCAAAGGTTAGTTAGCACGATAAAAGAAATTTCTGTAAATGTCCAGAATTGCACTCTGTTACCCATATAAGCAGAGGCAGAACCCAAGGGTGAATTGTCCTAAATCATCTTACATTTATTGTGTGGTAAGAATATGCACATGACCAGTCACTGTAGATTCAAAGAATCTACTGTTGTAAGTATGAACAAAGTTTCTGTTTAATTCAATTTCAAGTGCCTTAAGGTGAGTTTATTCTTCCATGGTGTGGTTATTCCTAGATATACATTCTAGAGATAAGCGTAATGGTGTTTTGTATATGAAGACTATTTGGCTCCTGTGAACAGGTTGTGTATGATTATTCTCATACTTTTGGGCATTTTCCTATCTCTTCTCTGTTAATTTTGTTGAGGAAGTAATCACTGTAGAGTTCTTGTCCTCTGTATTGGGAAGCTGGGCAGTTCTTGTTCCTCAGACAAAATTCTCCTTGTTCCTTTACGTTTTCCTTGCTCCGAAGTTTCTCTTGGATGGATCATTTCACTTCCACTGTGCAAAATCTCTCTGAAGTTTTAGAATGTTTGAAACAAACATCCTCACCTCCTCCCCACCTTCAATACCAAGCTACCACAAAATCTTGGGCTATATCAGAAAAAACATGTTGTGGTTTGTGTGGGTTGTTTTTTTTTTTCCTTCGTCTCCTGTTGTTTTATGCCAAACATCACAAAGAAGGCTATATTTCATTGTGGAAACTGGGCTGTGTATTTGCGGGTGGAATACCTTTTGATGCTAGAGTAGGAGTAAAAATAAAGATAAGTGATTTTCTTCTAAGTTGCATCTCCTGTTGTGTACAGCATTTGACAGCATGTGCCTTACATATTCAGGCTAGTTATATATGAGGGCTTTGAATTGTTTGTTCAACTTTTAACGAAACCTTTTGGATTATCTTACAGCTCGAGGTGTAAAATACCTGTTCCCTGTGCAAGTGAAGACTTTTCAGCCCATATATGATGGCAAAGATGTAATTGCTCAAGCTCGAACAGGAACGGGGAAAACCTTTTCTTTTGCTCTTCCACTGACTGAAAAACTTCAGAGTGTCTCACAAGATGGGAGAAGAGGCCGTGCACCAAAAGTAACTTACCACTTAAGTGTTAACACCAAAACCTTAGAATATGGCAGTTTCAAAAATGGTTTTGTAATTACTTTGAGGACTTCTCTTTGGGACTTTTTTCTCCTTTATTGCTGTTTGTAGTGCTGATCACTTTCCTCAGATCAGGAGCTACCGTGTGACAGAGATTTTGCAGCATCACAGTGATAACATGTTTCATGTTTAGGATTCCTTGTGACTGCATTTGGGAGAATGGTCAGGGCAACTGCAGTAATAGCAGGACTTCTAGAATGCTGTCCTCAGGAAGTTAGCGTGTGTCTTTGGGGTTCAATTCCCTGCCTTTTCTGAGGTAGTGGTTGAGTCAGCTGGACTTGTCTTCATTCACTGAGATTGTTTCTCACTATAATTTCCATGGTGATAACTGAAGGCTTTTGGTTTGGTTTTGTTTCCCCCTCCCCGCACCTTTCGTGTCCGGAGACACAACTTAATGCATGCAAGCAGGGTTTACATTTCTACTTAAGCATGAGATGGAACTGGTAACCAGATACCTGTGATCAGATATCATATTCCCATGCAAATTAAGTGTATATATGTATCGTTAGACTGAAAAACTGCTGTAGTCTGCGGATTTGTTGCCTACTTCATCCTTCTATTTTATTAACTTTAAAGGTGATGCAAGTTTTAAAATCTTACTCTCTGAAAGATTTCTAGGGAAGAATTCAGCTCTTTGTTTTATCATTTCATTGTTAAAGAAAATGGAGGGGGGAAGGATAGGTACTGGAGGAAGGCAGGCAGGTGGAGAAGGAGGATATATGGCTAGAGTCATAGAATGATAGAATCATAGAACGGTTTGATTGGAAGGGACCTTAAAGCCCATCCGGTTCCAACCCCCTGCCATGGGCAGCGACACCTCCCACCAGACCAGGTTGCTCAAAGCCCCATCCAACCTGGCCTTGAACACTCCCAGGGATGGGGCAGCCACAGCTTCTCTGGGCAACCTGTGCCACTGCCTCACCACCCTCACCGGGAAGAATTTCTTCCCAGTATCTTATCTAAATCTTTCCTCTTCCAGTTTAAAGCCATTGCCCCTTGTCCTATCACTCTCTGCCCTTGTCAAAAGTCCATCCCCAGCTTTCTTGTTGGCCCCTTTAGGTACTGGAAGGCTGCTGTAAGGTCTCCACAGAGCCTTCTCTTCTCCAGGCTGAACAACCCCAACTCTCTCAGCCTGTCCTCACAGCAGAGGTGCTCCAGCTCTTGGATCATCTTTTTGGCCTCCTCTGGACTTGCTCCAACAGGTCCAGAGTGCATCGTGCTATGTATCTTTTAGGATCTTACTCCTCCAAATTGTTCAGTGACTGTTCCTGTCCTTTAGTGCTGAACTGCACCTGCATTCTCCTTGGTAATGTTATTGAAATGTCTGTTTTATCTGGCATTAACTTAAGAAAAAAATGTTACTGTTCTGCATCTCAGTTATATTGTAATGCTTTGCCTTGTTTCCTCTTGCTGGCTATGAGGCTGTGTGGTGCAGGCTCCAGATGGCAGGAAATATTGCTGGGATGGTGGGGAGCTGTGGGCACCTCTGGAACAAGTGTAGAATAAGAATGGGAGCACAAGCTGTTTGATGTGAAGTAAACCCTTTTCTCCGAGCACCCTCTCCCAAGCACAGCTACATTTTTGTCTCTCTCCACTCCCTCCAGGTGCTGGTTCTTGTTCCAACCAGGGAACTGGCCACTCAGGTAGCCAGAGACTTCAAGAATCTCACCAGGAAACTGTCGGTGGCTTGTTTTTATGGAGGAACTCCGTATAAAGCACAGCGTAAGTAAACATGAAGGAATTACTACTGGATTGGAGTTGACTTTCTCAAAATGGATTCCATGAATAAAGCTGGCTTTTTTCCCCCCCTCAGAGTTTCACTTTAGTCAGGAACCATGACATTGCTTTCAAATGAAGCATGCAGCCTGGGTTGAATTATTTTAGTTCCAGTAAATCTTTATTTAAAAGAATGGTTGTCGATCTGCAAAGCGACTAGTCCTTTTAGTTTCTTCTTTAAGGCGTGTTTGTATGGTTTTTGTGTGGACATATACTGGGACTAGACGACCCTTCTAAGGAAAAGAGAGAACTGTGTGTGTACACATGGCTTTTGCTGTCTCCTGAGGTAGCTATGAAAAAGAATTTAGCTGGAAAACTAAAGTGTTTTTCTGTAATAAAGCTCTGGAGGTTTCTAATGCCAGCTGATTGCTGCTTGGAAATTGGTGTATTTTACCATAACTTCGTGTGTGGTTCAGCTGGTATTCCTGACAGAGCAACCTGGACTGCCATTAAGTTTACTTGTTTGTTACCTGGAGTGGAGCTAGTGCTTTATTCAGAGATTAAAGTGAAAGGCAGTAGATTTTTGATTCTAAAATTAGAAGTATTGCTGTGTACTGGTAACTTCTTACCTTGTTGTCTCTTAGCATTCTAACACTGTCCTTGTTTTTCTGTCTTCTCTTCCAGTTGATCTCCTTAAAAGTGGCATTGATATTCTAGTGGGAACTCCTGGACGGATCAAAGACCACATTCAGAATAGCAAACTGGAACTTTCCAGCGTGAAGCACGTTGTTCTGGATGAAGTTGATCACATGTTAGACATGGGCTTTGCTGAACAAGTGGAAGAAATCTTAGGATTTGCTTATAAAAAAGGTAAATTCTGACAGGGAGAGGAATAGGGGACAATGCAGAAAACACAGTTATGCTACTTTGAGAACTGCTGGTGCACCCCCAACTTGAATCCCTTGTGCCATGCTAGTGTCAGACCTCAGAGAAAAGGGTAAGGTGGTATTGGAAAATGTTCAAAGTAAGGTGACAGATGGCTGACAGGCTGGAATGGCATCTCTGAAAGGAGTGGGAGAAAAAAAATACAACAGACAAAAAAAGCAACAAACCCAACCCAACTCCCTAAGCACTAGTGTTCCTCGTGCTGAGAGAGGTGACTGAGCATAGGGTTAGGGTTATGGCATGTCTGTACACTTGTCATCACACAAAGTTGATGGCTAGGGAATATTTGCTCTTTTCTGATGTAGTGGGCATTCAGCAAAGCCACCAGGTAGCAGGTACAGAGCAGAAGGAGGTTATTTTAATAGTGTGAAGTTCCTTGCCACATGGTACTAATGCCAAAAGATTTGAAAAGTGACTTGATGAATTACTGGAAGTAGAAATATGAAGGATTACTAATAGCAAGGTTATCACTTCTGGCTCTGGAAGCCACGAGAAGCTGGTTGCTGGCAGTTTCTTCACATCTTTGTTAACTACACTTGACTACTGTTGGAGAGAGTACATGAGCTTTGTGGTTCTTAGGTTTGACCCAGTACAGCCACTGTCATTTTTACTTGACTCTTTCATTCTCCCCGTGTCTGCAGAGTTGGTCTTTGTCCTGACAGCCAAAAAATACAGATGGTCTCTTAAAAAAGGAAATCTGTATAGGTTTTGGAAGAGTTGTCACAATTACTCAGCCCTAAAAATTTTCTTCATAACTGGAACATAAATTGTGACGAATAATTAGCGTTCTTTTGCAATGTGTGTTTGTTTCTGTCTGATCCTGTGGAGCTATGAAGGAAGGTTAAACTTTTTCAAGATGCTGTTTGTTTAACTGTTCTTACCTGGGGTAATCTATCTTGTATAATTCTTGCCCTTGGTCTGCAGAGTGTCCTTTTTAGCCTGCCTTTTTCCTTTGCACGTAGCCAACATTGTTCACAGCTAGTTAGCACTGGAATTCCAAGCAAGGAGAGATTGAGACAAGAGTGCTTTCAAGTATGTGGGAGGACTTCAGCTACAGTCTAAACCATTTTTAGCAGATGATCTAGAAACGTGTCTTGCATTTCTTCTCGGGCAGAATGAAGGATTCAGTTTGGTCTGGTTAAAAGTACTGTAATTTTGCCTTTGGTGTGTAAAGGGTATTAAAACGTTTTCATTGCTTCCGAGTTTCTTCTTGTAGCTGACACTGCACGTACAAACCTCTCAATTGGAGAGCAATTCTCTTGCTTTTTTTATCGGTTCTGAAGTTTCAGAGTCTGTTGTGATGACTGAGGTTGGTGGCCTTTCCTTCCAGGTTCTGAGAACAACCCCCAGACACTGCTGTTTTCTGCAACTTGTCCACGATGGGTACATGATGTAGCAAAAAAATACATGAAAGATGAATATGAACAGATTGACCTGATTGGAAAGAAGACTCAAAGGACTGCCACGACTGTGGAAGTGAGTGACCCTGCTGCAGAGCAATGCAGGTCCTGAGAGCATGTGGCCTGGATGAAATGGACTCTGCATTGACTTTACAAAAGGGGGTGTGGGATGACTTTTCACGTGATTGACACAAATTTTTTAAGCAAAGCTTTCATGTGGGGGCAGTAGTTTGCAAGCTTAAAAAAAAAAAATCTTTCTGCATTCATTTTGTCTGTCCTGTGTGTGGCGTAGATTGAACATAGATGCTGATGATGTTTGTTTCCCAAACAGCACTTGGCTATACAGTGTCGCTCATCTCAGAGAGCAGGAGTTCTTGGGGATATCATTCAAGTCTACAGTGGCAGCCGTGGGCGGACGATTGTCTTCTGTGAGACCAAAAAGGAAGCAAACGAACTGGCTATGAATGCTTCGCTCAAACAGGTACTAGGGTCTAAACGGAGAGCAGCAGTTACGGATATTCAGGGATTGAATGCCTGGAAATAAATACGAGGTTGCACCTGTGTGGATGAAGTTGTTTCTGTGGGTGATTTTAAGACTTATGAAAGCTGTTTCTAAAAGTAGAGCTTTGCAGTTAAGGTACCCTCTTGGGTGTGATTACGAATTTATTCCTTTGGCTTTAAAATCATGCAGGACAGGATCAGTGGAAAATACGCAGTTATGCTGAATAACCAGGAGATAGTAATAATGGTAATAAACAGGACCTAGTATAGTGCACATATTCCATCTCATGTCAGTGTGCTTTTCGAATTCCCATCTCTTAATGGCATTTATTCGTTGAACAGTCAGCATTCAGGAAAATCCAACTAATACAGTAGAATGGAATGTCTTGTTGCCCTCGGAAGGTCATTTACTAGTTTGTTCAGAACTCGGGTGGTATATTGAGCAGGTTTTCTATGCTTGCTTGAATTATTACCCTTTATTGAGCTTGGGGAAAGGTGCTGGATTTTTTTTAGGGAAAATCCTGGTTGATACTAAATACTAATTTATGGAGAAAGAGCAGTGATGGGAGTACATGGTTTGTCCAGTATTTGATAAACGTCGTGTACCATCCACGTTAAAATCTCACAGCAACAATTTATGTCTGTTGGCCCTGCTGCTTTCACAGTAAATCCAGTGACTTTGTTCTTGTGTCAGTATGTGATGCATTTTTCTCCTATGCTAGTAAGTTATGTTTTAGCATGTCACTCGTTTGAATTCTGAGCTTGTGACTCTCCCCTTTCTCCTTGTCAAACGCTTGATCTATTTCTTGTTGCATTAAAAGTAGAGGTTTTTCAGATCACCTGCAGGGTTTGGGAATGCCCTGAAAACCTCACTTCAGCTTCTCTGGGTTTTGGGATGGCTTCCCAGGGAAGGGAGCAAAGTCTCTTGCTAGCTCTTGACAAGCACTGCTTAAGTAAAGTTAAGCTTCCATTTGTTCCAGTGGAAGTGAAAGCTGAAGTGGGCCCTTTTGGCATGACAGTCTGCAAATTGTATGGTTTTGCTGTTGGTATACTACAAATAACATTATGGAAAAACTACTGCTTATGAGTATTGATTGTCCCAAAGAAGGATCAAACTACAAAGTAGGATGCTTTATATTCCTTTGGTATCAGCTGTATAATTTTCTGCTGCTCTGCACAATATTTTGGGTTTTGTAATTAAATGTCTTTAGATACTGCAGCCTAGACTCCTCTGTTGAATGACATGTTAATGGTTTGTTTCGCTGACAGGATGCCCAGTCATTACATGGTGACATTCCACAGAAACAGAGAGAAGTTACATTAAAAGGCTTTAGAGATGGTGTGTTTGAAGTTCTGATTGCAACAAATGTAGCTGCCCGTGGTTTGGATATTCCTGAGGTTGACCTTGTTATACAGTGTTCACCACCAAAGGTAAGTCATTACGGCAAACTAAAATTGTAATTGATTTTTTTTGTGACAGAACAGTGGGTTATTTCTCTGTTTCACCAGAAGTACGTTCTGATTTGCAAAAGAAGTGGATTTTTTGTAAATGCAGGCCTAGAATTTCCCAGTTAAGCTTTTATATTTTCAGCTTTGATTAAAGTAGTGCTTTTCAGTGACTCTGGCAAGTTGCAAGATAGCTTTTGACATTATTTCAGCATTTCTGAATTCCTTCTGAATGTTGTTGAGTTTCATAACGATTCTAAAATACTCCTGCTTCCTTTTTCTTCTTTTGAAACTCCAGTGGAGCTTTTTATTTAAAAAAAACTTATGTCAATAGTGTTTGTTAAACCTGAGGCAGCATACCTTGGGCATGGTAGCATATGCAAACCCGAGTGGTTTGTGTGTAGTTACAAGTTTGAGACATAATGTATCACTCCTTAGGCTTCTGAATTAGAATTTAGCTTGCGTTTTCTCTCTCACACACTGTATAAATGTCAATGATTTAAATGACGTAAGGTTTTCTCATGTTAATCTGAATTTCTGAAGGATGTTGATTCCTACATCCATCGTTCCGGACGTACAGGTCGAGCTGGCAGGACTGGGATCTGCATTTGTTTATTTCAGAGAAGAGAAGAAGATCTTCTAAAACAAGTTGAGCACAAAGCGGTGAGTTGTACCTCTGACCTCTGCTTAATGAAATTATTCAGCTTCTGAAAAGACTCTGCCGCTCTCAGACTTTGTAACCATGACTTTTTTATGAGTCCTGTATGGGACTCATGTCTCATAGTCCAGTAGGCCTAAAATGTTGATATTTAGTAAGCATTCGTAAATGCTTTTGTATCGGCCTGTTCTAGTGTCTCATGAGTTTCCCCATGTTGGCAGTATTCTGTTGCTGTCAGCAGGCAGACTGTGACAGAAATGCGTGAAGGAGTGACCATGCCTTTCATTACAATCAGCATGTAAATTGCTGCAAAATAGCTCCAGATTAACAAAGGCAGGAACTTAAAGAAAAGCTTTATTCTAGCTTTAGAAGTAACTTAAGTAACGACTGTGATGTTCTAAACAGCGAGTAACTAGAGGTCACAGTAATGTGACTTGGGTAGGGTTGAGTTGTAGAGTGCTGAAAACACCTTTAACTGTAATTTGTTTTTTTGATTTCAGGGGATTACATTTAAGCGTATAGGTGTTCCATCTGCTACAGATGTAATTAAAGCTTCAAGTAATGATGCCAAGAAGTAAGTTTATTTATCTGTTCTTAAAAGATGTCTACCAACAACAATGTTGTTAATGCAGAGCTTTAAGGGATCAGACCTATATGTGAGCGTGGCTTTGCCTTTGTCATAAAAGTTGGCTGGTTTGCCTGTAGGCACTGACTTGTTTTCATAAGATGATAGCAATAAACCTCTGTGTGCTTGAACATAGACTCTTTCATAGAACATAATGTTCTCCCAAGTTCTTGCAAAAATTAACCTTTGTTTATGTCATCAGAAATTGATAGCAGAACTGGGAATTACTGTTACGCAGGGAAAATGATTTTATCCACTTAGATGATACAGTAGCAATGTGTAAAGAGCAATACTTAGTATCCTAAGGAGTTACTCCGCAGTAGTGAGAGTGTTGTAGCCCTGTTCTGTGTTTCTTTATAGCATTTTATTCTCAAGGGTTGGGTTTTTTATTTCGTGCAGCTCTGTTTACATTTGCTGCCTGATTGGTGGAAATGGTATTGACAGAGATGATTATAATTTAATCAACTGGCACTGAGATTGAGAAGTGCCTTTGCCCCAGCCCAGCAGTGGCATTGTGGTGGTTTGCTTCTCTTCCTTGTGAAGTAAAAGCAAGGGATTCTTGGGTTTGCTGGCAACATTTTCTTGTGGATTCTTGGGTATGGCCTTAAGAATGCTGATATTTTAGAGCCTTGATGTTTTTATCAGTGCTGTCAAACATGTCACGTAGATCCCCAGTTTTGAACACATCTTTCAAGAGGCTTGGCTTAATGAACAGAGAAGGTGGGTATTCAGCATCCTGAAGGTGTTGAGTTAAATGAGTGGTAGTGAGGCGTGAGTGTGATAGCCAAGGCTTTTAGAGATAACTCGTTAATCTTGCAAGCTGTTGGAAGTCTATGTCTTAAACATAACTGCACTTCACACTGGCCTTTACTGATCTCTTAAACTTTTGTTGTCACCATGTAGGTTGTTGGAGGCCATTCCTCCTTCTGCAGTAGACTACTTCAGAAAATCTGCTCAAGAGCTCATAGATGAAAAAGGGGCAGTTGCTGCCCTGGCTGCAGCTCTAGCACATATTTCTGGGGCATCTTATGTACAACAGCGGTCCTTACTCAACTCAACTGCGGTAAATAACATTATATCTGTGTTAACAAGAATGGATGAATGAATTGCTTGCGTCTAGTCCAAGTGTGGCATCTTCTTCTCAGGCTCTTTCAGCAGGGTTTCTGAAAAGCTGTTATCCTCAGCTCCTGGTTTGTTGCTTGTTTCTTAACTGAAATCAGCTCTTACTGGCACCCTGCAGGAAAACAGAGAAACTTGAAATCAGTTAATAAGTTTTCTTGTAATGAGACTTAAAAGAATTTCTCCAGAGATCTAAGTGACAGAAGACTTTTATGCTCTAAGAGAGTTTAACTAATGACATTTTACAAACTCATAGGATGGTTCCTGCTGTTGTAGTTTTCCTTTCCCAGGAAGCTTTTACATTTCTGTAATATTTCAAGTAAGTCTAGCATGCGATTACCTGATTTCAAAGAGAACTCGGCAGAAGAAAAGTACAGCGCTTCCTTTTTCTGATGCGTTTAGGAAGAACTTGGCCCAGTTCATTGTGTGGTAACACAGTTTTGGAAATACTATGTCACTGGATTGTGCTTCTTGTATCAGTTTGGGGTTTTTTAACCCGTTTTCTAGCAGTAACTTTCTGTACGTGTTGAATAAATGTGTCTCTGCTTCTGGCTAAAATACAGAAATGCTATTGGCCTTTATATCAATGGGCAATCCTAGGTTAGATGGATGGCTTCAGCTTCTTAGGAGGCTTTTAG
>NW_009630179.1:0-237 GCF_000690535.1 Cariama cristata
TGGCCCCGTAGGAGGAATATTGCAGCGCCTGCTCGTAGGCTTTGAAGTCCAGCTTGTGCTGCTGCTCCGAGGAGGACATGAGGTTGTTGATGGAGAAGGGGTGGTTGAAGGAGTAGTGGGGATCACCCTTGAGGTGGAGCTGGGGTTCGTGGGCTAAGGAGTGAGGGGGGTGCGGGACGGAGGCCAAGGTGGGGACGGAGCTGATGGTGGAGGAGGCGGGCGAGGCCGAGGGCTTTG
>NW_009630179.1:411-813 GCF_000690535.1 Cariama cristata
CTTTGTGGTCCGCCGGCTTCTCGCACTTGAAGCGCTTTGGCCGGCGGAGGTAGCAGCCGTTTTCAAACATGTTGCCGGAGTCAGGATGCAGGGTCCAGTAGGAGCCCTTGCCGGGCTTGTCGGGGGAGCGGGCCACCTTGACGAAGCAGTCGTTGAAAGAGAGCGAGTGGCGAATGCTGTTCTGCCAGCGCTGCTGGTTCTGCCGGTAATAGGGGAAAAGGTCCATGATCCACTGGTAGATCTCGCTCAGCGTCAGCATCTTGTTGGGCGATTGCTGGATGGCCATGGTGATGAGGGAGATGTAGGAGTAGGGCGGCTTGGCGTGGGGGTAGCTCCGCTTGAAGGTCTTGGCGTCCCGCGTCCTGCCAAGGTTGGACTGGCTGTAGGCCATGGGGCTCATGC
>NW_009630180.1:0-243 GCF_000690535.1 Cariama cristata
CTCGGCAGGGATAAAAGTTGTTGCTACCAGCCCCGCCGCTGCCGCCTGAAACAACTTTTGTCTCCTTCCAGCCGCCGCGGAAGCTCCTCTTTTTCCTTCTTCTTCATTAAATAGCAATTTAGAAAAGCTGTATTCGGCTCTTTTTTTAAGAGAGGGAAGTGTGAAGGGAGGGGAGAGGAGAAGAAGGAAACATTCGGAGGGTTCCCCCCCCCCCAAGATGGCTTGGGAAAAAAAAAAGGGGGG
>NW_009630180.1:287-639 GCF_000690535.1 Cariama cristata
GTTGGTGTTTCGTGTTTTTTTGTGATTTTTTTTTTTTGTTAAAGCCTTCGGTGCCCAGAAGGACCCAAACGATTGCAAACAAACGGGCAGAGCAGGCAGGCACAAGGAGGGGAGTGAGCGAGAGAAAAGAGTTTTGCTGGTCAGTAAACTTCAAGCTGCGGGGATGAGGTCATTGGTGTAAAAATAAAGCGATGGCGTCATTTGAAACCAATCCCAGTGAATGAACTCAGCCGGAGGGTGAAGGTGGGGGGAGAGGGAGACGGAGAGAAGAGGAGGAGCGGGGAGAGAGGATCCCTGCGGGGAGACGGAGGCAGTCGCCCCGCAGCCCCGGCAGCGGGAGGCGGAGGGGGGG
>NW_009630181.1:0-9054 GCF_000690535.1 Cariama cristata
AACCCGTGTGCTGTGGGTCGTTGATTTTATTAATTGTTAAATCTGCCACACGTGTATGTGCAGCATTCAGACTTACATAGGAGCCAGGGTGCTGGGCAGGCAATTGACTCCTTTCTGCTGGTCACCTGAGAGGGATCATTGAGACGCATTTGCAGCTGCTCGCTTTCCTCTCCAACTCTGTGTGTCCTGAGGGCATCTGCTTTTCTGTAGTGCCTGCCTGTTTTCTTCACAAAACTCCCCTGGAAGGGAACCGCGGCTGTTCCACAGGCCTGTGTCCTCCAGCCAGCTGCCTTTAGCCAGGCGGTCTCCTCTCCCCGCCAGCAGCTTTTCCAGGTTTACCCCTGTTGCAGAGCGGTAATCAGCCTTGTCCCACTCTTTATTCTGATGGCTTCTGCAAGATTTTGTTTGTTCATGAGCTGTGGCTTGCTGGCAGAAATCAATTGAGCTTTGTCTCCTCCTTAACACCATTAAAATACATTTATGTGAAAAATAATAGTAGCTGGCTTAACAAAATGTTGGGTTTTATTGGGGGAAAAGTGCTGAGAATATGTTGTATGTTTGTAAATGGAACTGCTTTTGCTTCTAACAGTAAAAGAAAAGATCATTATTTCATTAATTTAACAGTCATGCCAACTGTTCGTTCATACCGTGACAGAACATTAAATGCTTTAGACTTCAAATGACCCAGCTGAACAAATTGCCCTAGTGGGTAGAGCAGTGAACTGTAAAAGTGTGGAAAAAAGAAAATACTGAAAAAAGAATAAAGGAGAAAGTTTGAAGAAACAGAGCTGCAGATGTTATTATAGGAACTACATTAAAGAGAAACTCTGCCTGGAGAAAGTAAGTACTATACAGTTCTCTTAACCTTTGGGGGATTTTTGTAAAATTCTCATAAACAAGTTTGAGGATATCATCATGTGGATAGCAAAAACTTGTTTTTTCTCCTTTGTTTTCATAAACCTGTGTCTTTGTAAGTTTATTACATCTTAGGCACCTTAGCTACAATTATAATTCCTTCATAAGCATATTTGAAAATACATTTATAATAAGGCATCATTATAAAATAAATAGAAGTACGTTATGTAGCTTATTATTATACATTAATATCGTACTAAATATAGTTAAATTATATATGATAATAAATTATAATGTATAATTATTAAGTAATAAGATATAAACTATTTAAAGAATAGGAAATGGTGGAATTAAGGTTGTCACTGCAAGCTTTGTTTGAACCCCTTTGCAAGTGCTTTTTGGTGTTACCTTTAGCGATTGTTTTTCCCGCAGGATCCGTGCTTCATTCAGAGGACAGAGTGGTAGTGCAACAAGTGTTCCAGGAGGAACCAGAGTTGTTAGGAAATGATATGGTTGGTTTTAGGGTGTAAGATATACACGAATTGGGGTTTGGTAAAATAAGGATTTGCATAGGGGCATATCAAGTCTTTGTGCCTACAGGATGAGGAGAGCTGAGGAGCTTTGCAGAGGAGAGGGTAGAAACTGTCCAGTGCTACATGCTGTGAAAGGAAAAGGGATAGAATGGTTTAACAGCTGGGATGAAGGGCAGGGAGTAGGTGTTTATCCTGGACGTACTTCTATCACATCCAGCTGTGCTGGCTGTAGTTTATTTTGGAGAAAAATCCAGTATCAGACAATAACAGATTTCCAGTCCTCTTACAGAACAGCCAACATTGCTGTAAAAGGACTTCAATCCTTTTTGGTATTAAAACATTTTAAGAGGTGTGTTCCTGTGTGCAGCTGTAGTTGCTTTGTCCTAACTATGCCATTGCAGAGAATGTTTCATCAGAAACTGCTGTCTTTTGTTTTATTCCTCACCTTTTGTTGCCCCAGATTTTTTTAAAAAGTAATGAATGTCTGAATCTCAGCTAGGCAAAAGTGGTACAGCCACTTGATGAATACACTTACTTGTGTTAAGTGTATCTACACTTAATGAATAGAAAAAGTATACAAAATTTCAAACTATCTTAATGAAAGAAACTGAGCAGCTGAATTTGAGTCTGACTAATCATCATGAAACATTTTGAGATATGCGTAACCTAATTTGTCGGTTTAAATGTGACAGATGTACTAAAGAGACCTCAGTCAGTGGCATGAATGACAAAGCTAAAATCAAAAGTGATTTTATCTAACTGACAATGCTTGTTGGGATTGTCATATGTTGGGACTGCTTGTCTCAGTTGTTTCTCAGGTCGGTGACAGCAGGTATCCATCGCATATGTCATGCAAAGTATTGGGTTTTTTTGAGAACCACAAGTATAAAATTGCAGTCTTACGAGGCCTACAGCACTAGGCCATTTATTGCACTGTGCTAAAAGTGTGTCCTGTGTTCAAAGAATTGACAAGAGTATAAAGTTACATAAAGATATGTAGGAGAAAGAATTTCCAGGACTGTATCTTCAAAGGTAGGCTATGCAAGCCTCTGTCTGTATCTTCAGCCAGCTTTGGTTATAATTTAGTTAGGATCTTATCAAATCTATTCTAATGGCCCACCTTTTTTATTGTGTTTATGTCTATCAATAATTTTTAATTAGAGAAGCAAAATAGTCATGTCAGAGAAAGTTGGCAATAAAAAAGACAGTGTGGTCTGGTAGTCAGAAGTCAGTAGAGGGAGGGGTGCTCAGTTTCCCCCATAGAGGTCTATAAAAATTAGTTGCACAAGAAAAATTCAGTCTTCCAGATGTTTTACGAGACACGCTAAATTATTTTCATTTGTTCAGTTTGCAGGACTTTTTACAAAGAAAGTGATTTTTATTAAAAAAAAAAAAAGTGAAAGCATGAAGCTAGTTATTTGCACAGTATATCCTCTTCATAAAAGCCTTATAGTGGTATATCAAAAGTGAATTTAATGTTAGAAGAAATTAGGTGTATTTTGGAAAAAAAAGATATTTTCATTAAGAAGTAAAGCAACTACTTCTCCTTCTGTACTTTCTCTTGTAAACACAGTGACTGACAGAGACCATGGAAAATTCTCAGCCTTTTTTAGTTCACTGTAAAATACAGAGATTAATGAGGAGAAGATACAGATGTGTCTGTCACATTTTGTGGTAGATACCTGTGTATGCAAAGCAGTTAAAAATCCTGAAAACTCAGCAGTTACAAATTCCATCCTTTCAAGAGGATTCCACTGATACAAACTTAACAATCTGACTGAGTGTGTTAGCTTCCATTACATAATTTTTGCTTTTATTAGCTTTGATCACATTTTTACTAATTTTTTCACATTTAAGCAATTTTATGAGGAATTTTTTTTTTAATTTGCTTTGATAATACAAAATATGAGCATTTATAAATTCCATAAGAACCTACACGCTGCCGGATCGTTAGAAAGAAGCTTGAGCATCACCAGAACTGGAATAGGTAAATGTACTAACAGTGCCACCGCTTGTCTTTTTGGGTAGAGACAGATAATGTTGATTTTATCCCCCAGCTCAGGGCCATATTTCTGTCTTGGAAACTATAAGTACTTTCTTAGTTGAAGTCACTGTATGTATTGATATCACTCACGTTTGTGTAATATACTGGCTGAAGATCTAATCCAATGTGAATTCTTACACCAGGTTATGGTGTCCAGGAATTTGTGGTAAGAATTAATCTAGTCACTGCATATGTATTCTGTGTCTATCCACTCACATGATCTTGGAGAGCATATTTCAAATGCAGTCTATCCATTTAAATTCCACATAAATATCCAAATTCCGTGTAGTTACAGCAAGGAAATATAATGGCTATAAATGACCTTTCCCAGTTTCAGTCTAGGTATTTTTGGTGATGTAATTGGTAAGAGTAATCAGAATAAAATATACATATCAGCTGGCTGTTGGAATCGCTGCTACTCTGCAGGAGCAGCCACTAAAATAAAAATAAACTGTTATTAACCTGCTTGAATGCACATACACTAAAAAGAAAGAAAATATCCCCCCCCCTCCCCCCCAAATATGTAATCGGATCATGAACTGGTTTAGGTAGACCATTATTTTCAGTATGGACCTTTGTGTTTTTATTATTGGATACCTCAATATGGCTAAAGAGTTTCTATAACAACACAAAATAAAGATTTTGTAGATAAATAATTTACAGATGATCTTCAAAGAAAAAAGAAGTTAAGATATGCTGAATGTGCTTAATCCCAGAGAGTCACTAGTTACTTCTTTTGAATCAAAGGCATTTTTTGCAAGCTCTCACGCACACAGACATCCCATCTTCCTCGTGCACAGTGGCTTAGATTGTCCTTTCTTTTTTTGTTTGAATTTTGCACATATCCAATGGCCAGAAATCTTGGAGGAAAAAAATACGATGATGATAATACCCAATTTAACTTTTCGTTATAAGCTCCCAAATGAGGTTGGTACTATAACTAAAGTGCTAATTAAGATTAGTCTGTTTGGGAAACATATCTCTTCATATATGGTAACGTAGTTTATGAATCTTATTATTAACACTAAAAGTAAGTGCTCTTTCTGTGCATAAGCTTTATAGTCACTGCCCGTGCTTTTAAGATATGTGTGTAGTGACTGTGTGTATGTGTGTAGTGACTGCAGGCAGCTGGAGGCCACTTACAGAGAGCGTACCTACTAGTATGTTTAGGAAAAAGGTGTATTTCTGTAGATTTAACGTGAGGGATGTAGCAGCAGCAGCTCCGATCAGCCCCTTCACTGAGCGTGTCTTCATGGCAGGACCCAGCGGAGGGTGCTGTTGTTGTTTTGCTGTACCGGAGCACGCTGGGCAACAACCGAGAGTAACGTTGTAGTGGGAGAAGTGCTGTGTGGCCAGCCTGGGGTCCTGCGGTTCCCCTCCCAGCGTGGCCTGGGCAAACTCCCATCCACCACAGCCTCGAAAATCTACGAAGTAGTTAATTTTGGTTGACAGTGAGCAGCATCTCCAGTCTGAAAGACAGGGTGTGTTGGCTATGGTGAAAGGGGGAGCAGGAAGGGGATAGCTTCCTTTGAGGAGGAGTCTGGAGCAGTGCGCTGCAAAAAGCGGCGTGGTAGGAGTCAGTTGTTTGTCTTGCTTTCAGTGTGTAAGGCTTGACACATTGGTGGGCAAGAGGTTCTTGTCCATCACTGGACTCTGTCTGTCACGCTAGATGTTTAAGTTTGAGCTTGAGCCCTGTTTCTATTTTGAAATATGGCTGTGGAGCTGCGCAACAGAGGTTTACCTCCTTGGGCATAAGCTTTGGCTGCGTACATACATCCTCTGTGGTGAGCTTTTGCTTCCCTTGTGATATTGTAGCTTCTTGGCTGTTTTAATAATCCTGATGCCAACTTTGAAAAGTCACCTTTTAGAGGTTGCAAGGTATGCAGTATTAAAAGTATCATGTACTGTAGTAGCCCATGCATGTTGAATAGCACATGCTTGGATCTTTGCTGGTTGTCTTTATGGGTGTGGGACCTCTTGACAGGGAAAAACCTGCTGAAGCCCTCAGCTTCTGCTTCATTATATCTGCAGTTTGCCAGATATCCTAAAGAGAAAGCCTGCAATGCCAGGAAGTCTTTAATACTCACTGAGCAGAGTCTGAAGACAGAAATAAACTGTTAGACATAGGAAGCAGGAGTCAATCTCAACAAGAAATAACTTCTAAATACACAGTTTAAGCCTCTTAGTGCCTCCTGTGTGCTGCTCTGTCTTTTTGCTTGGCACTAACTTCACCCCGGTTTTGTTCTTTGGGCCAGTACCAGTGGCTTTCTTGTGCCTAGCAAGTCAGGCGTCCCTATTCCTTTCTCTAAGCATGCTTCCTTAATACTGAGTGGCAGCATTTCTCCTTTGTTCAAACACAGCAGGCACTCATTTGGAAAATTCACTCATCTTAGTTGAGCATTACTGAAGAGAGATCTTTAGTCAAAGAAGAGATCCATTTTTTCATGCAGGGTGCCAAGACCAGCAGGATCAGCAGACCTTGGGTTTCGTTTGGTAGGGCTGGGAGTGTACACGTGGTTAGGCAGCAGTTCACCTCTTGCTTCTTTGCCGGCAGGATTGGATAGCCCCAGTTGTTCTCTTCTGGTTGCCATTACCATGGGTTCAGCCCCCTTGCAGTGAATGGGTCAATTCGCATGCACAAATGCTGGTAAATGTCAGGGCTTATATTTGTGTCCTCTGACTTAAAAGACTCATGTTCTCTTTATCTTTCCCACCATCCTTCCCTCATCTGACTCCTTTTTGAAATCCAGTTTTTCCTCTCGCCGGTTATTCTTTCTCAATTGAAAAAAAGACATCCTCAAAGTAAGGAGTGAGGTTACTGAGGCCAGTGTACCCTCTTCCCAGTTCTGGGTCTGGCTCTGCCACAGCCAGGAGCAGCTGAAAGCAGCTGGTTCAGACGCTGGGACAGTAGCTGAGTTGTTATTTTGCTGAAGCAACACATGCAACAAATGTTTATCTCTGGTACCAAGAGGGATAAACCATGCTCAATGAAGATGAGCTCTTTGGAGATGACAAAGGTCTTCTCCTTAGGCAAGACTGAGCAATTTGGGAGGATTTCTGTTTTAAGTCTGTCTGAAAAGTGTGAGAAAACTATAGTACACTGTAGGGAATGTTCAGAAATCATAGAAACTAGAAAAATTATCAGACTTAGTGGCAGTGAAATAGTAAGGGTAATGTACTTTAAGTTCTTCTGTACATACAATATATATGATACTAAATATAAGCCCCAAGGTTGCAAATGCTCAGGGAGAAATGTTCCCAAGTTTTGGAGAGCACTTAGATGCATGAAATGTGCAGGGCATGCTGATGAATACATGGAAATGAGCATCAGCAAATGAGAAAATTAAAGGTAGCATTGGCCATAGTTTGCCATGTAAAATGGACATGATGCTGCAAAAACTTTAAAGGTAAGGTGTTATTCAGGCGAGAACCATTCCGAACAGAAGTTCCTCTCTAATTCTCCTATCTTTGTACTTTGCTGTCTTTGGATAGAGGGTTATTTGAAAAATACTGCACTGTCAGGGGTGGTTTTGTGCTGCTGTTGTGTTAAATCAGTCTGTTTGTTTTACTTTACTGTGAAGCATACATCCCATTTTCAAAGTGATGGCACAATCCATGGAGATAAGAAACAGCTTGCAGATATTTAGGACCAATCTTTTAATTCCTCCACCACACAGAATGGAGATGGTTGCAAAAGTTTTGTATCTTTCTCTGCTTACTGAATTGTAATTTTTCAGTCATACCCCCCAATAAGGCTGAATTTGGCAGCCAGCAACAGAATTCTTTGTTACATATTCACCGTAAAAAACTGACTCTTAATTTTTCCTTATGATTTTTTTATTCATTCCTGTCATGTGGTAGCCCCCTGAATATCTCAAGTAGGTGAGCTTTCCTGAGGCTTGGGAGCACTAGGAATAACTACACAGCTTCATGCTCTGGATACCCACAGAGACAGTTATTAGTTGAAACTGGTGTTTGTCTCGGGAAGAAATGTGATCTGCTCCAATTCAGAAAGCTACTTCTGGTTGTCAGGAAATCTCCACTGAGTTTCCTGTGTGTCTTCTGACTTGCCAGGTGGACAAGCTGTATTTCTTTGGTGCCTTAATTTTTCTATTTGTGAAGGGGAATAACAATAAATGTTTCTTAAATCACCAGGGAAGGTTTTGAGATTTGACAGAGTAGTAACGGAAAGTGCTGTGGAGACTATTACACTGTGATTGCTGCATGAAAACCTGCTTTATGTTTTAGCACTGCTGCAGGGAATAAGCTGCAGAAAATAATTTCATTTTGGATGACGCAAAGTCCTGTTCTGCGTACTTAAATAACTGAATTGTATTTACTAATATGGAGGGAGAGGAGGGCAGTAGATTTCCCTCGGGAAGAACACAGTGCTCTCAACGCTGTCAGTCATTCTTCAGGACTTAGATTCCCTCCTCAGATGATGAAAATGTAAATATCAGTACATCCACAAAAATCAAATGTTTTGTTAAAACTTAGGCCCAGTGTAATGCACATTTTCCCCCATTGTTCGTTTTCAATATTTGTATCTCCAAATATTTTCAGACTATATAAACTATGTACAGATGGTGAATAGGGGTCTCTAAATGGCAATTTCATATTTTATTTGATGGCTCTAAAGATGGGTGGAATTGCTGGATTGGATCATTGTTTTAAGGGACAAATGCATTAAATACATAAAATGCATAAATAAGAATTATTATTTTTTCTCTTGAAATATAGAGAATTAAGGACCAGATTTAGATGGCCTTATTTTGGATAATACTTTTTCTTTCTTAAGTCATTTCCTTAAGTTTAGTGGCTTTACTTGTAAATAAGAATAACGCATGCTGGCAGACCTGTGCTTTGAAAGATCTGTGCTGCTGGAAAACATTCAAATGTTTTTCATACAGGAAGTTTGAGAAAATCATAAAAGATTTATAATTAAAGGAAAACAGACGTGAGTTTCTCTGAGAAAGAACTCAAGGAATGAGAACTGGTCAATGAGCCATGAAGTGTGTCAGCCCTAAGATCCCAAAAGGTTAATACAAAGCCTCTTCTGGAAAAGGACAAGGAAGGAAACCAGGATGAACATAACCGGTACACAGTTAAGGGCCCCTGTGGGGAAAAGGTAAAGGAGGAAGATGTTAACGGTGGGTTCAGAAAGCTCAAGGGAGAGAAGACATGACAAGAAGAGCAGAACAAGAACAAATCATTACTTGAAAAGGGTTTTGGTAACCTTTCATTTGCAAGTGTAACTTTTGTAACAGTCTTGCTGTCTCTCCCCTATGAGAAACTTACAGATATGCATCTGCAGAAATACAGGCACATCTGTGTTGCTAAATGAGAGAGGGCCGGGGATCTGCGTCCAGCTCTGGGGCCCCCAGCACAAGAAGGACATGGACCTGTTGGAGAGAGCCCAGAGGAGGCCATGAAGATGGTCCGAGGGCTGGAGCACCTCAGGAGTGAGGACAGGTGGGGAGAGTTGGGGTTGTTCAGCCTGGAGAAGAGAAGGCTCCGGGCAGACCTTAGAGCAGCCTGCCAGTACCTAAAAGGGCCGACAAGAAAGGTGGGGAGGGACTTTTTACAAGGGCAGGGAGTGATGGGACAAGGGGCAATGGCTTT
>NW_009630181.1:9081-16768 GCF_000690535.1 Cariama cristata
TCTGTCCGTGTGAGGGTGGGGAGGCAGTGGCAGAGGTTGCCCAGAGAAGCTGTGGCTGCCTCATCCCTGGAAGTGTTTAAGGCCAGGTTGGATGGGGCTGTGAGCAACCTGGTCTGGTGGAAGGTGTCCCTGTCCATGGCAGGGGGAACTGCAGGGTCTTTAAGGTCCCTTCCAGCCAAACCATTCTATGATTCTGTGATCTCTGACAGGCACTGAGCCCCTGAATATCCAAACTGCTTATGTGTTACCTGATTTCCCACCTGCTCCAAATGGCTCTTTCAAGACAAAGCACAGGAGTGGTCTGGGGACGGTTTGCTCCAAGGACCACGCTCAAAAGGCAGTCACAAGCCAGGACCAGACTTCGTTCTTGGCCCTATCTGATCTTCCAAAGCTAGCCTAAAGGCTTTGCAACTTCACATGCCTACACAGACCCTTGTGTCATTGGCTGTGGTATGTGACATGTACCCTTAGTTTTGTGCTGTAACTAAACCACTGCTGGTCTGTGTAATGGTTCACTTTATTTCAGAGACTGTGAACTGGGGGGAGGGGGGGGGAATAAAATAAAATTTGTGTCCTAGGACTTCAGTAACCCAGCAGAGATCATGGGCTAAATTCTATGTAGTATGGACACAGCCAGTGAGATCTAGGGGTTAGCAGCTTGGACACAATCCAGTCCTTGCTACTTGGCCTCAGGGATCACACGCTGTCCCTCTCTTAATTGGGAGTGTAGGCTACACACAGAGTTTGTTCTTGGAAGCCTCTTGTAGAAACAAAAAGAGTTCCTGCTTTTCTTGTTCCTACCCTGTCACTTCTCCAATGAATAAGTTATTGCATCAATCCTAGTGTTTGCAAATAATGCCGCTTTTTCCCAGGAGCAACGTGATTGTTTCTGTGCAGAGTTGCTTTAGTGCAGATCCTCATGGATTTTTGTTGCTCTATGACAAAACTACAGTGTTACATCCTAGGCTAAAACACTAAACTCTGTTTGGGAAGAAATGAGTGGGCCATTGTTTATATTAGTCTGCAAATTCCAAGTGAAGTGAATAGCAATATAAGTCCTTGGGTCAGGAAGAATAAATAGCTGTAATTCATGGAATTACTCCTGGTTTTTTGGATCTGGACTGTTTCAGGCCAGAGGAAAGTTCACAGGCTTTACACAGTTTTTAAAAAAAGAGGAGAGAAAAATCTCCTCTCAGCATTATAGATGCATGGTGTGTTACAGCCAACTATATGCATTGTGTCCAACATTTTAAACGTAATTTATCCCAAAGCACACAAATTAGGCCTTCAGATTAAAAATGTATAGTAAGTTCTTGAATTTATGCATGTCTAATCTAAGAATAAATGATTGTATTTGTAGCACCTCACAGCTACAATTTCAACTCAAAGTACTAGAAATCTTAAAAAAAAAAAAAAAAAAATAATTTGAAAAACCCTGTGAAAATACTGAATGGTTACCCATCAGTTTTTACTAGATTTTTGTGAGGAATGATCAGCAGAATTGTCACGCCAAAGTTTTGCCTGTTGACAGCCGCCTTGGAGTCTAAAGTTATGACTCAGCCATTCTCAGGCAAGCTTTTGAGAAGAAACATTTTAGCCTTTGAGCACACATTTCCATCCACTCTTTGAAAAACCCTGTGAAAATACTGAATGGTTACCCATCAGTTTTTACTAGATTTTTGTGAGGAATGATCAGCAGAATTGTCACGCCAAAGTTTTGCCTGTTGACAGCCGCCTTGGAGTCTAAAGTTATGACTCAGCCATTCTCAGGCAAGCTTTTGAGAAGAAACATTTTAGCCTTTGAGCACACATTTCCATCCACTCTACCTAGCAAATTATCTTAAGCTCACAAATAAATTTCAGTAACTTGTAGGAAACTTTGGTGTGTGGCGAGTGGATTCCTGAAGGCAGAAGCCTTCGGTGTGGTTACCTTTGGACAGTTGACCAGGAGAGGTCAGGAAACACCTCTTTTTTTGGATGGAGGAATTTTCTTTCTTAGTAGACCTTGTCCAACAAAGCGAACATTTACAAGTAACCTTGTTAAAGGAAATACTAATACCTAGTGTTCTGTCTGGTCAAGCATGGGGAACTTTGTTCTCCCTCTATGCAGGGCTTTCACAACTATCTCTATATGTAAAGATAAACCACAATCTAATTTTGAGACCATACAGTTAGTAAAAATAGGTGTTATCTTTATTAAATATTTCTTCCCTTATCCAGTCTTGTTTTAAAAACCCAGAATTAAAATCGTTGGCCCTTGCCACACCACAGCATCCTCTACCCTGAATGAAAATCAGTTTCTCTGTTTTACTCACAGCTGGTTAAGGTAATGATATATTCTTCTGGGTGAATTTCACTAGCTTAGGCAATGGATTCCACTTCAGAAAATCGGTTTCAGAAGTCAGTCTTTTTCCTTCTAAAAGAGATCATCCAATCATGATAAAGGGAAATGAGTTAAGTGTCATCTTCATGATTATTTAGACTCATCTGAGAAATCATGTACTCTTTTTCTAAATGACAATTATTGCAAGTTGTATTACTCTAGCAGGCAGCGAATCCAGGCAGGGCCAGGCTCCACGCGGCTGGGTGCTCTGTAGGCACAAGGAGCAGATGTGAGGAAGTAGCTTGGCTGTCACAGGAGAGACTGTGCCAATGTTTCAGACTTTATTAGCCCTTTTGAGGGTTTGCAGAAGAGTTAAGGCTGAGCTTCTCTCGTAATCATTTGTTACTGAATTTCTAGCCACCACTAGCATGAGAGCAGTGCTTGGCCTCTCTTTTCCTATTAATTGGCATCTAGAAGCTTTGCTGCTGGGACTCGATGCAACACCTTTTTTGTGTGTTCTGTGTACAACTGAAATTCACAGTCATTGCAGTCAAAGTCTGGATCCCGAGTAAAACAGAATACAAAACTTAGCAATGCTTTTGGTTTGGGTGCATATTCAATCTGAAGTGATGGTTTAACTTGAGATGCATTAAATACTCTCTCATCACCAGACTACAAGGAGATCTATTTTCCCTGTGTGTATTATCTCTGTTCTGAAATCAGACACAGTACCATACCAGTGGGTCAGAGTAGTTTTTTCTTTAGTCTTGAAGTAGATAGGAGGTAAAGGATACCTTTTCCATATCTGTCTTCCTGTCCCATTCAAATTGTTTTCCCACATCCCATTCCCATTGTTTAAAAAAACAATGTTCCTTCATATTGTAATTGTTGTTTGCATACATGAGAAACTGGTCGTACATTTTGTCTTCCTGTCTTCTATGTGTTTTTGGAAAGTCTGAGGTCAGTTGTTACTGTCTGTTTGGAGACTTTTGTTGCACAAAGCTAAAACTTCTAGATAGTAACAAAACAGTAAGACTTGGAGTAGGTGTAGCAGTTGACTTGAGTAGGTGTAGTAGTTAGTGCTGTGCTGAATATTTAGATAGAAGACTCATTGTATACCTTCTTGCGCTATTACAACGCTCTCTTACTCCAGAGAAGTCCTAGTATTCTTACTGGATTAGAAACACCATTCTTGAAAGACATTAGGATATAAGAAGGATATTTTGGTAAAATATTAAAAAGAAAAATCATATTTTTCATGTGACTACATGACAGACGGGAGGATTGTAAGGCTGCTTTTTGTAGCTAGCCAGTTTCCATGATGCTGATATTTTTCTGTTTCATTTTCCATCTCATTTTTCCTAAGTTATAAACTGGGATGAAGAAAAGTGTTCATGCTTCTGTATAAGCATAACTTCACTGCATAACTTCCTCCGTGATAATTATTTCTGTCCCTTATTGATATAGTTATCAGTTCTAATAAAGAGATGTAGAAATACATTAAGGTAACCCTAGAAATGTAAACAATCTCTCCTAGCACCAGACCTAGGAAGGGCCCCAGAAATACTGTTTCTCCCGTGTTTCTTGCCCTGCTCCAGGCAGTTACTGGTCTGTTACTGCCAGGTACCATTACATGGCAGCAGTGTATCTCTTCTGTACTTACCAGGTCACTGGCCAAGGGTTAACACATCTCCATTCTTGCCCAGCTGTTCTCCAGAACAGGATATGAGTTCCCAAGGACTTTGTCCTTTTGTTGCCCTGTAAGATCTCTGCGTGAGAGAAAAAGGGATTCTACAATCGTCTGTACTCTGCACTAGTGCAGAGGGCAAGATACGATGTTGCCCTTGATGTGCATCTCTTCTCAAGAGCATCTAACCGTGCTTCAAAATTAGTTTCTTTCTATAGAGAGTTCTGCTGCAAAATATGCTGTTTTGGAAGTTGTTCCTGAGACTTGTGACCTCCGTAGTGATACAGGCTCATGCAGAGTTACAGAGGGAATCTCATCATGTTCCACTTTAATGAATGATGAACGTTAAATTCCAAGACAGAGTGATTTAAATTTATGATCCTCACTCCATGATCTTCCTGCAAGCCTTGCCTTTGTTTGTGACCCTCTGATTCCCATGACCTTGTCTCTCTAAAAAATGCTCCTTCTCAGCAGACCTCAGTCCTAGTCTTTCCTGTCATTATCCCAAATGCTCAATTCTCTCCAGTTTATTACCACATGGTTACTCTGTCCTTTGATGATCCATCCACTAGAATGCTTTGTCGTCTTTGGACAGCAGAAGATTATCATGAGAGGCCCAGGGCATTACTTTCCTTCCTCCAGTCATGCCAGCAAAGGGGACACTAACTCTCTTTTCTCTCTTAATAGAACCTGGAGAGGAGCTTGAGAAGGTCAGGAAAGTCACAGTATCTGCAATCCCATTTTCCAAATCTCCTTGCATGTACGCAGTGGAGGTTTTCAAATACATGTGCGTGTATACCTGCGAACTGTTTTAGTACTGTATGAACATAGAAGCTCAGGTCAAAATCTGTTGGGCTGTCTCGTCCCATGATCAAATGCAAAATTATTCCTTAAGGTCTGTTGTTTAGTAATCCGACCAACCTAAGTGTTGGACTACTCAAAGCTTTCTGTCATTCTGCTTCCACTATGCCTAATCTATGTTTTTTCTGAAAATAGACCCCATGGTAAGGAAACATTTTCTGATACTTGGTTTCATGGCTTCTTTAGTTATTTTGATCTTCTAGTTATTGGTACTCCTCAAACTCACCCATATAATTCCTCTGTCTGTTTGGTAGCACTCTTCAGATATTTGAATTGAAGACACTCCATATCTTTGACGGAAGATGTTAATCAAATCTCTTCCTCGTTGTCATTTAGCCAAGTACACGTGTTTGGTTCTTTAACAATTCCTTGTACTTCACTCCGCCTGGTCTTCTGATCTTTTTTATTGTTTCACTCTGAATTATCTCCAGTGGTGAATTTTCTGTGAGATCTCTGATCTCATAAGCAATCTCTGGAAAAGCAGTGTCATTGTATCCCTTTAGAAAATGTCACTTACCTCCTTGTAACACAATAAAACCTGCTCATTTGCTGTGCAGGATCTCAGTGGCTGCTCTGGGGATGTTGTTTTGTAAACTGCTGTCATATCCCTTTTATGATCCGTTGAAAATGTGATGTTCTTTATGGCATTTACTAGCTATGTTCTGGAAGATTTTTCTCAACAGTGTGTTAGCTGGTGATATTCCAGTTTGCATCCAAATACATTTCTGCCCTTCTTAAATCTCGCTAGTGTCTTTTGGGTTCTCCATTCTGATTGGTATTAGCAATTAGTATCTCCCAATTAATTACGTTGTATGTAAGCATGCTTTTCCATCTCTTTTTAAGGTCATTATTGAAGATGCTAGAAAGGACAACTGAAAATATTTTTTTAGTCTTAGAACTAACAATTCTCATTACTCCTCACAGTGGGAGCTGCATACAAGATAAACTTATTCAACTACAACAGAAACTCTGCAATCCTCTTAAGGTAAAAATAGACTAAACAATCACAATATACTGACTAATGGACAAATGATTTACCATAGCATGGCTATTAGTCTGTGTTTTAAACATGCAGATGTAGATATTTAACTCTTCAGCCTTCAAATCAGTTTCAAATTTACTGCAGTACGTTTCTGGCTTGCCAGTGGTCCTCATCCTCCAAATTCTGGACATAATGCTAGGAAATCATGTGGATCTGACAGGAAAACATTACCCTCAGAGTTTTCTTCTTCTTGTGCTTGTATCTTCCTCTCATTGAGGTTGACTTTCATATGGAGGGAAAATATGGCTATAGAAAACTTCAGGCCTTACAGAAATGACATTTTTATGTTGTGAATGTGTCTGTGGGGTTCTGGAGGTGTTACAGGGTTTAGTTTAGGCTTTCTCTTTGCTGTGGAGCTGCATTGCACAAGCACATCTTGCCTTCAGGTTCTGCAGGTTTGGAAATAGGCTTCTGGTGGAGAGGGGAGGTTGTGTCGGGAGGATGACTTTGTGGTGAAGGCAGTTGGTGGCATTCCAGTGTACACATTTAACGTGGGTATGAAGTTACAGTTTGCTAAACTCCTTGTAGTTGAAGTATCCATTTGTCAAATGAGGAGAAAGATACCTCAGCTGGGTATCTTGAGGTATCTTTGTAGATATGAATATGTGCAGATATGGTGGTGATCCAGCCAAGAGACTGCTTTTGTAGCAGCGGTTAGCCAGATATCCCTGAATCCACCAGTTACTGTCTTGGGGGCTCTGAAAATAGGGAGGGAAGTTGCAGGTGACAGTACAGCAAGAATCAAATTGTGTGGAGAGAAGACTTGTCTTCCTCCCAGACCACCACGCTCCTTGTCTCAGTGGCTGTTTTCCCAGAAATATAGAAGTCAGTTGTAAATAGCTGCTAGTGGTAATAATGGTGATTAGATGTACAGAAGTGCTTTGCTGTTTTAGGTAGGCATGGTTATGGCTTTACTCTGGAATGTCTTGTGCTCTTGCAATTCGCCAGATGCAAAATTATGTTTTCTTACCAAAACAATGAGCCGGTCTTTAAAGACAAGTAAAAAGCCATGTACAAAGCATGTGGGTTGTGTTTCAGCTGCCTTCCCTCAGGTGGTTCTCTGCTGTTAACATTCTGTGGAAATACCATGGCATACACTTTACTGGACAAAATTTAATCCTTAAACACTGCTTGTTCACTTGGAAGCTTTAGGAAAAATATATGGAATATACCCATTCTTCAGTTGCTTCTGGGTGTTTCTTGGGAGCAGGACTAGGCTATAGAACAAGAAGACATAGTCAGAAAGAATACATTTAGATAGCCCGTATTTCTTTTCTGTGTATCTCATATCATCAGTGAGGTTTCATTTACAGATTTTTATTTTTATAGTTTTATTTTACAACCAAATGCAGCTCTGACACTGATGGTGTTAATTTACGAAACACATTCCAGTGTGTTTCTTCATTTCCCCCGATAATAAGCACCTGGTGTCGAAATGATTTCAGAAGACAGGGAATTCACAGGGATTCATGTATTTGTTTCACGTCGAGTTGAGGACGTTGTTTCAGTGCGTTAGCCGCTGGCCTACTGCTGGGAGGTACTGCAGCTGCTGCACTAACTTTGAGTCCCATTTCCCAAACTAACCGCTCCAGGAGAGAGCCATAGCTCTGACAGCACCCGTCGGATGCCTACAGCCCCCCACCCCTTTCGCTTCCCGACTCCCTCACCCCACACGCTCCCATCCCGAAGGCGGCTGAGTCCCACCAGCCCAGCGCTCCGGAGAGACCGACCCCACCAGCCCGGAGCTAACGCCCCTTTGCTCTCGCCGGGCGAA
>NW_009630182.1:0-850 GCF_000690535.1 Cariama cristata
GTTCAAAAAACATTTAGATATGGCGCTTTAAGACACGGTTTAGTGGGCTTAGCAGGCATGGTGGCATCAGGTATACGGTTGGACATGATGATCTTTGAGGTCTCTTCCAACGACAATGATTCTATGACCATCATGCAAATATTGTGGGGGTAAACTAAAGCATATGTATCGATATTGAGGAGAAATCATCTGAGAAAGATCCTTTATGATCTGGGCCAGACAAACAATGGGGCAGGACTAATATGGAGTCATGCTGGGGAGGAACTTTTTACAAGGGCATGGAGTGACAGGACAAGGGGCAATGGCTTTAAACTGGAAGAGTGAAGTTTCAGATTAGACATAAGGAAGAAATTCTTCACTGTGCAGCTTGAGGCACTGGAACAGGTTGCCCAGAGAAGCTGTGGATGCCCCATCCCTGGAAGCGTTAAAGGCCAGGTTGGATGGGGCTTTGAGCAACCTAGTCTAGCGGAAGGTGTCCCGGCCTATGGCACAGGGGTTGGAATTGGGTGGTATTTAAGGTCCCTTCCAATCAAACCATTCTATGGTACTATGCTGATGAATGTAAATTGTTCTTGTCTGATTGAAAGGTCTTCAACTCCTGCAAAATCATTTTCAGGTCAACCAAAATATATTCCTTAGCTTTGCTAAAAATTTGCTTCTAAGTTTGTTATACACAGCCTGAAGGGTCACTATAGTGTCTGGTATTGTGACTATTTTTGAAATTTATTATTCTTACTGGTTTTATTTTTGGTACATTTCAACATGAAATACCTTATGAAACTTGAACTAATAAATATTGTATTTAAAATATTGAAGAGAACTTTTTATTTTTCCTTCTGACCTTTTTTTT
>NW_009630183.1:0-30378 GCF_000690535.1 Cariama cristata
CATGTTCACATTGTCTTCCCAGAAATAAACATATGCAGTTCAGACTCTTCCTACCCCTCAGGCTGACTGGAAGCCCCATGACTGTGGTTGGGTGGTGCCAGACCTAGGCTCTAAACCTGACCTTAAGCAAAGCTTATTAGCTCAGGCTCTGTGCCACGCTCGCTGTGTTCATACAGCTTCTGGTCAAGTTGGCTGCAAGAGAAGAGCAAACGTGGTTTTGTTTGGACTGTAGGGAGTGGAGCTTGGGTCTGTCTGAAATCTGCTGTGTGGATGTGCTCTAATTCATCTAGCCTGGGTGGCCAGCACAGCCTTAACACAAACCCCCAGCTTTTCCGTTCATTCTCTCTGTCTGCACCCTTTGTCCATCAGTCAGCTCTGCTTCCACCTCTACATTCCCCAGCTAGAAATTTCTCTTCATTGAGCAAAATGTTATTTCATAAGTTCTTGGTCCTCCACACCCAAACTTGACATTGCTGTTCCTAAATTGGGCAGGTGGATGGCCCATTGTTAATATGCTAATTAATGAATCTTCTGTGTTCCTCCAGCTGTTCTGTTGTGAGGTTGCCTTCTTTCTTGCAGGACTTGGGGCTACACAGGCAGTTTTCTTCTCTGCATGGACACTTTGCTTTATGTCCCTCCTATGAAAAGATCAGGAGCATTGTCTTCTGCACCCTGGCCACTCCTCTCAAGTAGTCTTGTGTCACTAAGTATCACTGTCCCTTGCTTTTCAGACAAAAAGTGGCTAGTAATCTGTTCTCCTTCATGTCTTTTTCCTCTCGCTCATGTTAAAGGAACTGCTGGCTTTTAGAAAAGCAATATTTCTACAGTGACTTCTTATTCCTTTTCCATAAATTGTAAACTACCTTTAACTCTAGAGCTGCAAAATCAAAAAGAAAGTTTGAGTTAGTTGCCTTTGAGTCAGCTCCTGGCTACTGCCACATACTTTTTGAAGATAAGTCAGAACGCTTCACCAGATAACGTGGATAAACTCTTGACTCTAATACAGAAGAAAACAGGCACCAGTTTTTGCTCAGAATTTACTTTCTCTGTGTGTACAAACAGCTAAATGTCTTGACCTTGTTGCCTGTTTTATTGCCTCAGTGGGTACGTGTGCCAAGGTGATAAAACAAACTGCTACTTGATATCCAGGTGGCACTGCCAAATTTGTGGCTTGTTCCATATGTCTCATGCAGGGTGCTATTCTGGAATGACATTTTTGAGACTGAAAGCTGGCTTTTTTTTTTTTGGTGTGTAGGTCCCAGCTTTGAAGGCTCTCCTGTTTTAAGTCTCCTTAGCTATAAATCATCAGAGCAGTGAGAGATAGGGATTAAAGTGCTGCTGCTATTGAAATTAGGTGAGTTGGAGTGCCGAAGTTTGAACTGGCTCCCCCTAAGCAAGCACCTGTGTTTTGTTTTTTAACCTTGGAGGCAATGAGAAATGGCAAATCTAATACCACTGTCACAATTTTAATGGTGTGTTACCAAATGGATATCGCTGATAGCCAGTCAAAGAGCAGTTTCGTATTATGTACTTTTCACCTGTACTAGGGTCATGCCCTTTCATTTTGATGGCAAGTGAACATCTAATCTGTTGTACGAAAGGATGTCAGAAACATTTTTGTCATTCTTGTCCTTTTCAGTTCGAAAGGATTTAAGTGGGCTTGATGATGTGACACTTACGAGCCAATCAGAATGTGGAGGTGAGTTCTAGAAGTTGTTTCCATTACATTTGTGGAATTTAAATTATTAGAAAGTCATAATTTATGATGGAATGCTTTTTGTGGATGATCCTTACAGAATGAAATGGTGTATGTGTAAAATATCTTTGTTACCATTTATTTCCATATAACCCTGCTAAGTAGCTGTGGCTTAGTTACTGAAGGTCAGCTTGCAGTAAGTATATATACTTTTAGCTTATGGCAAATGTAAAAAAAAATAATGTGTTAGTTCAAATTTCAGTGAAAGACGTGTGAGCTGATTAATTTTACCACGTTAGCAATGAAAGAAGACTGTACATGGTAGATGTGAGTTAGAGTGCTGCGTGATGCATAAGCTGACAGTAACTCTGTGTTAATTCAAACTCCTAATTTACTGCTTTTTGGGATGCTTCATCTTAATGATTTGAAACAGTATGTCGGGATTTCTTGCAGCAGTAATTTGGCTCCTGCTGGTTGACTTTTCTAATAGCACTCACACAGAAAGGGTTAGTTTTGTAATTTCCTGGAGCCCAACAGTGAGCAGACTTTGAAAGTTTAGATGTTGGTCTCTTCATTCCCAATATTAAAATGAAGACCAGTTGCTCTGTGGAGTTTGTAGCTCATTTTAAAAACCATACTTCTATAGGTACCAAAAAATAAATTTTAAGACAACTTTACGTGCAGGGAATTTCTGTACACAAAGTTGCAGGAAGCTGCATATGTGAGAAGAAAGCTAAAATCTTTGGATAGGATAAAGAATTTTGGAGGTTCCTAAGGTATATGAGAAATCTGGAGTAATGGATGTCTTTCTGACTGTGCTTTCAGGCTTCTCCAGTGACAGTGACCTGATCTCTCTGACAGTCGATGTAGACTCTCTTGCTGAGTTAGATGATGGAATGGCATCCAACCAAAGTTCTCCCAGTAGAGCTGTTGGCCTTTGCCTTACTTCTGAACCTCCAGTACAAAGCACACTGGCACCTCAGCAGGAGTGGAGCAAACCTGAAGGAGAGAGGGAAAGCTATAGTTTGTTTACTGGAAGCCTAAAACCCAAGCCTGGCAAACAAGATTACTTGGAGAAAGCGGGCGAGTGGATAAAACTGGCCTTGAAGAAGGAGGAGGAAGAAGATTATGAAACTGCCTTCAGCTTTTATAGAAAGGGAGTTGATCTGCTCCTGGAAGGTGTTCAAGGTATGGATCTCCCATTATGTTTGCCTTACCTTTGGTTATGTGTATTTGTTTATGGTGTTTCCTTAGTTAACATCAGCTTGCTGTGTTGCAAAGAGGTGATATGAAATGCTGAATGATGTGTGCCTGGCTTTCATGTGCTTGATAGCTGCTGTGCATATGAGACAGAGAGAGATCTTTCTCTTTTAGACTGAATGATAATTTAAGGTCTCATCTTCCAAGTGCCGAATATCTTCTGCTTTAAAATTGCAGCACAACCTTCGACTTGCAGGTAAGTAGAAAAGTACTCCACTTTTGCCTCTTTCCTTTTTATTACCTAGGCATTAATTAATATGTGGCACTTGCAGCACTGTTGAAACATTATTTAATTTACATGGTTAAGTGAGGATTAATTATCCCCATTTTACGCATGGGGAGAAGCAGACTCAGGTTAACTTCCCAGTCACAACAGGATTAGAACTATTCTTGGCTCACAGCCTCTTGCTTCTTCCACTAAATTGTTGTCCTTTTCTAGCTAAAGCATGCATACAAAGTTAGATGCCTGTACTGCTAGAGGAGAGCAGGATTATTTTTTTTAAAAGATTTTCTTGTGTTAATATATGTCTGCAAAAGCTGTTGTTAACTGACCAGATGCAGCTACGTGCAGATGTCTGCAGAGTTTCCTTGTACCTTGTCAGTCAGGGAACGATTTTTTTCCCCTTCCATCTCTAGCTCTTGAGAATCTGGAATGATAACCTCATATATTTGCATTTTGTCCAACAATGGCTTAAAACTATAAAGCACAGGAAAAGATTTGTTCTTTCCTGGAGTGAATTCAGGGTCTGTGCATTGTGCTTCTGTCCCACACAGATCAAATGAGTAAGATTAGAATGTGGCTTTGTTTGATGGTATACAGCACAGATGCATTATGCTGCTCCAGATCTGAACTTAAATGCTAATGTACCAAAGCATGCAGAAGCCTTTGCCGCATCTCAGTATGATGCACAGCAGTGGTCCAGACCCTCTGAACAGTTCTAGGAATGGAAGTTACCTGCTGAGCTGCTTTAATGGGGCCTAGCAAAAAATAATGGCTAGGTTACTGATGAAAACTAGAGGTGTGGGCCAAGATACGTGCATAGACTTTGCTTAAAGGGTCTTACACTTTTTGGCAACAGTAGATCCACCTCTTTCTTTTCAAGTCCCAGGGATGTCAGTAGGGTTGCTGCTTTGCTGCTTGTTGTGGTGTTTCAATAGCATCCTATCTTTCCTTGCCTGTGTTGTCAAAATGCTTTTCATTCTTAATGTTGAATGCGCTGGCAGTCCTTCTGTTGGACAGCCCAGCTATTTTTGATTTGCTTATACACTTCTTCATAGACATGTGTGCCATTCAGTTACGGTCTTCTGAAGAATATCCTGGGTTTTGTCATAACCACTTCTGTCTTCTCGCCATGATGCAAGGCTGCCATGGTGCAGTTTTAAACTGACAGTTCAAGTTTCAGCTTCAAGAAGCTTTTTTTTTTATTGAACAGTTTCAAACTGTTAGGGCATGAACACAAGTCAGGCTATCACACATCAGCTGAACTGTGATAACTATGCATGCATACTTGAGTTGTGGTAGTGGTTAAACGTGTTGGTTTTGAATCCATGCCAGTCCTTATGGTAATATGTTTATCTTGAAGTTGTGAAAGGCTTTTCTTGCATGTGTTGTAGGTGACTTGCTCAACTGATGCATACTAACTTGTTAAACTAGAGTGGGTTAAGCTTTTTACTTACATTTGCTAACATTTCCTCCAAGGACCTTTGCTTCTCTGCTGTTGACTAGCTACTCATCCAGCTACCTCAGACAACTGCAAATCCTTTTCTCTCACCCACTGGTATCTATGCTTTTCAAACAAGGAAAAAATTCAAAGAGTCTTAGAAAAGTGTGATATTCTGCCCTGTTTCCTTGATGCCACTCAAATAGTGCAGTGGGTGTTATTAATAAATTTATAGTGGTGGTACCTCCATGTGTGGGGGGAAGTGTTCCTGATGGGTGAAGAGATGTGTAGCCAGCACTTGCAACTACTTCTGTGCAGTCCCTGATGTTGCATCTGTACAGCACAGGAGAAGGAATAATGGGAACAAGTTGCTTTTTAACTGGCATCCTATCCCTTGGGAACATAAATGTACACAGGCTAGTTCCTACTAGTCAGCTCTTCTTTCTCATTTCTCTGTGTTAACCCTTCATGACTGCGAAGGTGGAAAGCAAATGAATGTTCATTGTCTGCTGGGCACTTAGACTAGATTTGGGTAGACCGAGCTCATTTTGTGTCCCATTCTCTTTGGAGCTTCTGCAAGCTGGCAGGGACACTGATGCCCTCTTTATAATGACAGGGCTGATTCAAATGCCTTCCTAAAAATATATGCTTTCTCAGGATCTATGAGGAAAAAAAAATGCAAAAAACCCAACAAAACCCTGTGAATAACTATCTCTATCACACTTTTTAATCTAGCTACTTTGTGAAAGCGGTATGTTTAGCATTGACACGTGAATAGTCAATGTACATTGCAATAAAAAACCTCAACCCCTTAACCTAATCACTTCAGCTATTTAAACACCCCTGGTTATGTATTTCACATGGATAATAGTGTGCTCCTTTCAAAGATAAGGATGGTGCAATTATTACAAAATGCCTCTGGTCTTCTGCCATTGATTATTTTCAGCCTATTTTGTCTAAATAAACCTTTGTAATATCTGAAAGTGAAACACAGCGCTCGTATACTTACACACATATAAAGGGACGTTGCCTTTCACAGTACAGCCATTGCAGAATGTGTGGCCCCTCTAGAATGGACTGGCTTTTGCATGTGAAATGGTAATACATATTTTTACCACGTGGTGGCACCAAGAAGATACAAATTGACACTAAAAATTGGACGAGGGAAATGTAACCAGTGTACCAGGGGAGAAAAGGAACATCATCTGTCCTCTGTGTTTGAAACTTCTCTTGGAATTCACTCAGAAATATAATGTCTCTGAGTTGGGTAGATGCATCCGAAAGATAAGGGTCTCTGTTGCCAACTGCTCTTTTAGGCTTGGTACAAGATCTACTTACTACTTAGGGCTGCCTTGTCAAAATCATGTATAAGTTTATTACTGCAAGTTTATAGACTCGTGTTGTTTAGTTTGAAGTAGCTGTCTTCCATAAAGGCAGTCAGAGCACACTTGAGTCTCTTACGTTCCTGATGACTTTCCAGCTCTCTGAGCTGATGGCACTTGTGCTAGACGAGGCAGGTGTTGCATATGCTTGTTACACCAAGGAAATGTCCATCTTGACTTCATTTTCAGCTGTGTGTGCATGCTCTCAGAAGTATAGTGGGGTTAATTATACTGTGCAAGGTGCATATGTATTTTCCTTTGCTAGTCTTTTGTAGAGTTTTAGTACTAAATCTTTTAACGTCCTATTCATAGTCCTGCCAAAAGGCCTAATATGCATGTCACTTGGGGAATGAACGCTGCCTGTGCTCCAAGAGGCCTGTTTATACCTTGGACTCTGGGCATCTGCTCTTTATACATCTTGGGCCTATTTCTGCTCTGTACATGCATTTAATATTAAATGTGTTTGTTAGTGGGAAGGACAACAAATTCTTGGACTGGCAGGAGAGCCCTTGAACTGCCAGTGAACTACCTGTACCTCTTGTACTACCCCGTTTCATTTAGACCGGAGTTCCCTCGGGTGCAGTGAGAGAGAATAGCTGCCATCATTTCTGTTCTCCTCTGAATACATACGGATTCTGCTGCCCCTCTTGTGTTTTCTGGGCATTGCTGTGTGCAGGTTTTTGGAGCTTTTGGAAGACAGGCCTGCAAGGGATGTGTAGGATGGTTAAATAATTCTCCAGGAGATGAAACATTCTGGAATTAAAATCTGCTGCCTTTTTAAGCATACTAACTGATAGAAACTTTGGCTCACAATTATAGCTGTTTCTTTGTTTTGTTAGCATGTCAGAGCACTTTGAGGTCAATGCATTGCTTCAGGCCTCGTGATGGAAAAAATGCACTAATCAATAGCAAGCCACCAACTTCTAGGCTGGAAGTTAGCTGTGTTTTATGCGAAGTAGTGCTTTTCCTGACTTTGGTGTAGGGCATAATTTATGTTAGGAAAAAATAGATCAGGAGGGTGAAATTATGGAAAGAGTTTTTTTTTTGTAATAGAGGAGGGAGTCCTGTTTGTATAAACTGCTCCTCTTTTTCCAACTCCAACCATTCTGAAGTTATATCCATTATGAGTCTGGGCAGTCTGAGCTGCGTGATAAGCACAGAGTTAACACTATTGCTCATTGCTGTGTTTCAGTAACTTCAGGCACATGATGAAGCAAGAATGCTTCACAGTACGGTCAGTCTAAGTTGTGTAGAAAAGTACAGGATCTGTTCCATGTGATTTAAAAAGCGAATGTGTTCATTGCTGACGTGTTAAATACAAGGAACCATGTTACGCATAAACGTTTGAAGGGAGATGATCCATTCACTCTGTCAGATTTGGGGTGTTTGTTTTCGTATGTGTAGCAGCTGTGGCTGGGCACAATGAATATTTATTTGTTTTAGGGTACTGGTTCAACTAAGCAGCATGGACCTTGTTTCATGAAATATGTGGTGCCTCTTAAGTCACAGCAGCCACAAGCTGTTTTTCAGGTATCTGTGTGTTGTGTTAGGTATCCACAACTTCTAGATAAGCTGATGGTGTATTTGAAAGCAGGCTGCGGATGTCAGTTTTGCACTGCTCCATGCTGTTTTAATGTTTATCCAGTAAACAAAACCGGAACAAAAATTACACAAATTACTGGAACCTTGCTAAAATGACTTTGACTTTTAACCCAGAAATGCGTATACAATAAAATGCTGGGAATACTTTGGAGAACTAGATGATATCTTTGGAAATACTGAAAACAAACCAACTTGTGTCTAATTACTGGGATTATGATGGGCTATGATTTGAACTTGTGATGGAGCCAGGGATGCGAACAGGAGCATGCTTGACAGAATGCCAAGAAGACAGTACTTTGTGAAAAGGGGAACAGCCATGGCTGTTCCACAAATGCATTTCTGGCTTCCAGAGTGAGAAGCACCTTTGCTTGTTTGTTGAATGGCACTTATGAAGACAACTTCTGTTACAACACAGTAGCTATTTTAAATTCCTTTTGGTTAAGTCCTCTGAGTAGTGTTTCTCATTGAGAGTAATGATCTCTTAGGCAGTTTCTGAGCTACCCAGCAGCTGTGCCTGGTTGGAGCAATGTCTTTGAGGAAACAACAGACCTGTTTACTGAGAAGATGCACTGGGGTGTGAGCTGATGTCTGCAGGGAAACCCTTAGAGTTATGCTGAGCCCCACATGGAAGGGATAATGGCAGGGTGACTGGCAGAAGTGTAGTTCTCCCTGACCTGATTTCAGACCTCTGTGCTCCTATGGTGTATCATCGCTCACCTTATTCACTGTTGTAGCTTTATGCTTCGCCTGAGGCTGGAACGAGTCAAGACAAAAACTTCCTGACCTGGTTCCTTCCAAAGGAGCTGAAAACCATCTCTGCTGCTATTGGACTGTGAGGATGCTGTAGGACCATTTGGGTTGGGCTTTCTAAGCAACCATACAAAGTGCTCCCTCTCTCCTAGTGCTTTGTACAACCTTGAAATCACAGCTGCTGTTAGGTTAGATGTTTGTGAGAGGACTTGTCTGTTGACAAGTAGCTGGATTAAGAAGGGATGTTGGAAATACTGTGGTTTGCATAAAAAAAACCCCAAGCTCATCTAATGCCATTGTGCTGCCAGTGATGCTGAAACCCATGCTAGTGTGGGCTATGAGCTGTTCGTAACTAAAATGTGTTGGCTTCCAAGCCCATTGCAGACCATACAGAGCTTCAGAGCAGATTAGTGTTATAGGATCCATCACTGTGCAGTAGATACTGGATGGATCACCCTGAGTGATGTCATTCCATATGCAAAAGTACTGGGTTTAGACACTTCATTGTGACAAAGCAGTGAAATACAGCATGTGCCAATAAAGTATGGTAAAGCTGGTTAAGGTATAAATACAGCCAGATTCAGCTATGTAAAGGAATACTTAAGGCAAAGTTCCACTTAAACTGCAAGACTTCTCTGCACGAAGAGGCTGATACTTAGTGTGCACAGCTTAGAGCCTTACAATACGTGTAAAGGTGAATTGTAGCAATTCCTGTAAGCCAATGTGTAGGGCATAATGCAGAGATGACTCTGAATGTGGTTGCTTAGCATGTGGCTGTTAACGAGTAAATATGTGACGAGATGGACCTTAAAAATCTATTCTTTCCTCCCTCTTCTGGGGCACACAGCTAGCTGCATTGGCTTGGTGTTGATCTGACCTTTCCAAGATTTCTGAGTCTGTCCTCATAGCAGCTCCTTGCCAGGTTGCTGCTTGTGCCCAGTCTCTCTTGACAGACATCTCTTCCTGCATGCACAGCCTTTTATCTCAGCTGTTGTTAGCCAGCACTTAGCTGCAGCTAAGTGCATTAATCTTTTTTTTGACTGTTGCTATGTGGGGTTTCTACCTCCCATCTCAAGGCCTAGTGGGGTTGCCACACTTCTTCCAGCATACAGTGTAGACAGATAGACTGATCTAGGCTACAGTGCTGCTTCTGTCTTTAGGTGAGAAAACTGAAGACTCTGGCTGCAGAATTAAATGCCTCAGGCAGTGTAGGTGAATTGAAGCAAATTGCTAGCTGCAACAAAAAAATTGCATAGATATGTTTAAGGGCATGATGCTGCAGGGTAATCAGTGCTTTGATGTCACCCCCCCACGCCCAGTTCTTGTATATATAGCTTCTCTCTTGTCACATCCTCCTTTTCTTTTTTCCTGTCCTCTTTCTGTCTGTTCCAGTATCTTAAAATAGCCTCTGTAGCTTCAGAGCTGTGTAGAAGGACTAGTACAGGTTTGGTCTCTACCGGACTTGCTGCTGGCTCTTCTGTTTTAGAGAATATAGTGACTGCTCATGGAAAGATACCATTTCCCAGAGTACTATATAAAAGCACATATGAATTGTATTTAATACATAGATATGAGTACTATTAGACTGTCAGGACTGATGAATCTCATAATTGCTTCTTCATCTGTCTTTTTTTCTTTTTTTTTTTTTTCTTTCTGCAATACTTTACACTTCAAACTGCATTAACTTGTTCTTACTTGAAGGGGAATGTGTCTGTGTGCCTGGGTTCCCTCTGCTCTGAAATAAGGAATGTTTGTGATTGCTATTTCTAATTTGAACTTGCCCTTTTTTTAAGAAGGAAGAGTGCAGAGAACTTAGAAAATCTTTTCCTCTCTTCTGTGATGGTGGCTCGGTTAATTTCTTTCCTTGCTCTGACTGTCAATGCTCTCCTCCTGTTCCTGTGGTGCTTGTGTTGGAGGACTTGCTGCTGCTGTCACCATTTTGTTTCTTCATCTGTGCTAAGATGCCACTGCTTGTCCTGTCTTGCAACCTCACAGGGCTGTTTTTTTCTTTTCCCCTTATTCTTATGCAGTTTTACAGGAAAGTGTTCAAGAATATTTCTCACATTGTGAAGTCTTACTTTGGTGAATGACCTTGCAGTTGAAGACTACAAGTTTTAGTAGATGGATGGGAAGTTAAGCTTTTCCTCCCTGAAATGGTGTGTACTGTGTGACCATTTGCTTTAGTTTTTTCTAGATAGTCACACATGCACATGAAAAGCTGCTACCACCACCTTGTGGATTTAACATGAGAGTTTCTCTATAAACAGATGTTTGTTGATTAATGTTTCTGCAAAGTTATGTTTCTTATTATCTTGAGTGGTACTGACTCCTGGTCACTCAAAAACATTTCACCCACAGCATTCTTCTATGTAATCTTAACTTTGGCACACATGCCAACATTTTATTTTTCCAGAGAGGTATTTACCTAGGCATTTACACCACTGGTGTGCAACCTTAGGTTTTCCACAGGATGCAGAATTGGTAACTTCACAGGAAGCATAGATCTGTAAGCGTCTCAAGCAACTTGCAATGAAGATGATCTATAAAATATATGCACAATAGTTATGAGCACACTGGAAAGTTGGATGAAGAATTCTTAGGTGTTCAGTCACTGTCACGCATTTGTGCTTCAGCATGAGAGGTTTAACTTTTAAGTGGCTTTTCTTCTTGGTTGCTAGAGCACAGTACTGTCTTGAATCTTCAAAAAGCAAGAAAGTATGCTTCTGATAAATGTGGTGCATCTTAATGTATTTTGACTGTCTCAAATGTTAAAAAAACAAAACAAAAACCCAATACTTCAAACTGTTTTACCATAATGGGCTTAACCTTGGTCTTGTTTTTTAATGTTTACAGTTTGGTTTTTTTTTCAGCTGCAGAATTTGTCCACCACCTCAAAGGAACTCATTGTTAGTATAATATATAGCATACTGGAGACGATGCCTAGTGGAGTTATTTCACAATTCTGAACTGCCACCTGCTGCTAAAATCTATAGCATCTTTCCTTGACGCTGAAGTGTCCATCTACCCCAGCACCTGCTACATTTCTCTTAAGTAATTGTTTGAAAATTAAAGGTTACCCATTCTCCTGTGAAAGTTGGTGGAGATTTGTTCCAAAATCAGCAGCTCTTCCCCTTCCTGAAATAAATTTCGGGGTTATAAAACTGTGTCCAAAGCGGTCACAAACCTGTGCTGGATTATAAGTCGCATTGTCACTTATGGTGTGCCTGAGCTTTTGTTTGGCTAATATGGACAAAGGAGTCTGCTTCACATGATGTAAGAAGTGTTTGCCCTAAGAAGAACAGAGGTCCTCTTGAACCAATTAGGCAAAAATAACAGCTGGGCTACCCACTAATAAGGAAGGTGCTGCTAAACCTCTTTTCATTGTGAGAAGAAATAAATCTTTTAAGGCTTACTCCCTTGCATTTTTATAGAGAGCAATTCTTTGAAAAATTCAGCAATCCAGCTGGGTGATATGTGCAGGAAGACTGTGAAGAAGATAAAGAAACTTTTAAAAATAAAAAATGGTATTATAGCTGTTAGATTTGGCAATTATAAATGTCTCATTGAAGATTTCAGTATTTAGAGAAAGTTTTACTGTTTAAATTGTTAAGAACATGGAGTTTGGGGTTAGCACAACAGGCAGTCTCCCGCAAGTTCCTTGTAGCCTGTTCTGCAAGAGGACATTCCTTCATGGAGCAAATCTCTTCTGATATCTTCTTTAAATAAAGGCAGCCCAAGTATATTTTTAGTAAGTCTGAGAGAAAAGCAGGAAGATTTGGAATATGGAGGTTACAGAGGATTGGGACAGGTAATGCTAACTTTTTAGTATTACCTTGTCTGTGGGAAATATCCACATCCTAGTCAAGCAGCTACTTAGGTAGGGAGTGCACTAACGTTGTCCTGAGAGATTGGCTCGTCCTGAGGAAAATCTCTGATCCCCGGTGGTGGATGATTTGGAGGTGGTCAGACACGAAGGAAGGAAGGAATGTCTAGAATTCGTGGGTGGGTACTGTATACTGTGATTTACTGAATATGGGATATTGTATGAGTTAGTGGCAAATGTTGACTAGAGCTATCTTTGTTACCATCCAGTGAGATACACATCTTCCACGGGACTTCATCCTCTGTCCGTGGAGGAGAATAGTTAAGGACCAGAGCAAGTTTGACAGCACTTCTATCCATCTGAGATGTGTTCTGTTAGTAGTACCCCAGATTACGTGGGGGAAAAGGACAGATTTTTTTTTTTTCCACGGTCCTTATTGCCCAGGTTTTGTTTGAGTTTATTGGATATGGCCCCCTTTCAATAGCTTTTTGCTATTAATGTCTGAACATAAGTCATTTTCCTATACGACAGAATTACAGAAGATTTGATGCCTGAATAAACAGTTAACTGAGCTGAACCCTTAACACTTCAACGTTGAGTTAGCTAATTTCTCCAGGGTATGTACTCTTCTGAGGTGCTGTGAGGTGTCAGTAGAAGACTCTTCTGAGTAGAAGACAAACAAAAATATTGCTAGTTTCGTAGATGTTACTGCTATGTACATACTCTGTGGAAATGCTGCTTCTCTGTATTTTTTATTCAAATCAGTGGACTGTGGGAAAACAAGCAGGCAAGTCACAGATGAACTCAATGGCACAATTATTCTGATATTTGTGGTTTTCCTCTATCAAACCCTCAAGATCATTTGAATGTTGTTAGGAACGTCTGTTTTAGTAAATATATTGTAGCTGAGCCATCCTTAGAAATAAAAATTAAAGAACAAATTTTAAATCATTGGCTGCTGTCCTAATGCCCTGGCTACTGTTACTTTGGTCAGCGGGTGGCCTGGTCAGCCTTTCCAAAGCCAATTTTCATTTTAAGATATTTTTATTTCTTTGAAATAGGCAAAACCTTTGGAAAATGAGGGAGCAGCCTGCTTGTGCTTGTGTAGATGAAGGCTTATATGTGCAACAAAGTAGCTGTAGAGTTTTTATATTCTGTTTGCAGTAATAGTAAACAGAGCATCTAAAATAACCACTTGCACATTGCAACAAACACATCATCATTTGCTTAAAAAGAGTTATAATTACAGTTGACGAAGCATGGACACCATAAAAAATGCATTAGTTTGGCTTGACACATTAATTACCTGTTTTTGCAGATGTTTTTATATATTGTTGTGTGAACAGTTTACAAAATAATTACGGGAAAGTCATATGGAAAATAAACTAAGTGGGTGGTTTCTCGCCTTTATATTTTCATTCATGTGAATCTGTGTGAGGCACAGCTGCTCCGTAGCAAATGCAGAGGGAGAGAGACAGGGAATCTTGAGGGGGTTTTATTCTAAGGTCTCTATGATCAGCCTTGCTACACTTTTATATCTTGCTTTAGCAGTGTAGTTTTTAAATGTGTAAAATGACATTGCTGATTTAATCCCAGTGATCAGGAGGGGGGAGAAGCTTTGATCCTGATCAGATGAAACGTGTATCTTCTAGTATCTAGGAAAATAAATGAAAAATCAATATTATTTTAAGCAGGATGATCTTTTATGAGCAGTTGTAAAGATTCATCAAAGGCTTTGACACAGTTTAAACATTTCCTGTTTGCTGCCATTTAAAGAAAAATGCCTTTCAAGTTTAAATTGTAATTAGAACGCGATACCTCTTTAGATTATTGTGAGCTAGCCACAGAATGGAATTAGGAGCTCAATATGCTCACACACTGTTTAAATCAGAAGTTCTTAACTAGGAATAAATTAAGTTGATTCTTTTGAGAGTACACATTTTGCGTAACTAAAAACACTATCCCATAGCAAAATGTAATATTGCAATTAAAAAAAAAATGCATGAAGTCTGCATCACAGCTTTAATACCTGTCGAAAATGAGGATTTGTTCTTGTACTGTGTTTTAGTGATTTATTCGGTTTTAAGTGAAGAGTTCTATGACCTGAAATTTGACATAAACGCTAAAGATTATTTTTAGTTCAATGGGGTCTTTATTGTTACTCATGACCCTGTGTTTAAGGCTTTCTAAGTAACATTTATGTATTTATTTTAAAAATTCATATCCTGTATTTACAGATTTTTGTGAGATACTGGCTGTTTAAATGGGAGTTTGTTGGAGTGTAGCTTTTTACATTTTCTTGGTTAAACTAATATAAAGAATAAAAAGCCAAAATCCTACTTCCATAAATCCAGTTCTCAAACATCTACCTGTTAAAGTATTCAGAGACTGAACTGTTAATGATCTTCTTCACAAATAAGATGCAAGAACTTGTTGAGTAAATGTTGTTTTGTGAATCCACATCTTTTATGGCTGAATATTTTAATGAGTGAACAGTTTGCAAATGTTATTTAAGAAATTACTCAGGAAGGAAAAGTAGAAGGAAAACTGAAATTAATGTCTTGTGAAAGTAGGGAGAACAAAGACAGCTCTAAGGGGACATCCTAGCTTGTTTGCGTTAATTACTGTAGAATTACTGAAGCGTTGAAAAAAGGCAATAAACATCCAAACTAAATACACATAACTAACAATTAAGCAGTAAGCTTGACTTTTATGATAGCCTTAGACACTAAGCTAGCAGTTTTCTACCAGTCTGCTTGAAGAAAATGCTGGCTGAAGAGTTTATTGTTGCTGTGCAGGTGACTTGTTTTCCCTGAGCGACTGCTGCTTCGTGTGTCTAAGAGAATGGGGGTGATCACCAGTAGATCGGCACAAGAAAGTTTTATGGTGCTGTAAGATTAAGTGTAGAGATGAAAGCAAGAGTATTAGTCATGTTTTAAGAAATTACAACACACACTTATAAAATACTGTGTCTCTTCTGATAAAGCCAAATCCAAGTTCAAACGATTGAGTGGTGGTATTGTATGTGTGGGGTGTGGTGTGTGGGTTTGTTTTTTTTTTAAAAAATCCTGGATGGGAATAAGACTGGCAGTTCCATTTAAGGAAATTTCACCAGGAGGGTCTCACCAAGTAGAGGCTGATACTAGAGGTACTGGATCTGGTACAAAGTCCCCTCTGTCTTTAGAATGAGACAAACTACTGAGAAATTGGTACCTATCCATAATATTGTATGCTGAAAGAGCACTGAATTTCTGACTGCCTAGTGTCTTCCCAAACCAAGTGTAGGCAAAGGTTATTGCAGAGCACCTCCAAGGAGGTGACAATCACTTTTCACTCCTGCTGTGAGGTGGATAAGAAGATTTACAATAGATCACTTACAGCAGAGCTTGGAGTAGATCATAAGTCTCTTCCACTTATTCTTGATGGAGTTTGTGTGATGGTTCTGTGTATTTAGGTAGTTTGTAGACATGATATGAAAGGGAAGGGCAGTCTAAGGATTGTTTAAAGCAAGAGCAATGATTCATTTTCTGTTGTATGGGTCAGGGGGAAAGCTGCGTTGCTGAGAGCCTACAGCACTCTCGATGAACTTTCTGAAGAGACCTCATACATTGTTCTCTGCCATCGAGAAAGTGTTTTGGGAAAGTTGAACCGTTGGACAACCTGTTCCTTTTCCTTTATTAAGGAACCGGTGTTGAAGCTAGCCAGATCTGGCTGACCGAAGGATCAGAGTGATTCTTCCCACCCTGAGCTGCTGGAGAGACATGGCTGCAGCTTACCTCTTCTTTGGGTCCTACCAGTAGAGAAGTCAAGTGCAAATTTCTGAGAGGGGCTTGCATGTGTGCATGCACACTCTTTATGGACATGGTTGACCACAAAGAGATTGACACTGGCAGAAGGATATTGCCTTTACAAACACCTACATAACCACAGGCAGTGTGAACAGCTCAACCTCTTTTCAGCTATTGCTGGTCAGGGAAAGACCTGCTGTTTGGGTCTATCAGGTAGCTGGCCCCAAGGTCCATGGTCCAGTTCTCGGACATTTTGTCTGTCTTGCCTACTTATCTGGCTTGAAGTTTGTTGGCCTATCTTATGCACAGAGAATAATGAGCACACTAATGCAGAAAATAGTAAGGAACAGAGTTTCATAAGAAGATTGGACAGACATTGGTGGTCAGGTACGGGGTTCAGTCAGACAAGCATATTGACCAGCAGCCTGCTTATACACAATCGATCGATGAAATTCTCGCCCCTGTTTTCTCATGCTTGTGCCCCATCTCCACCTTAAGCGCTCCCTTTCCTCACCTTTAATCCTGCTCTTAAACATCTCACAATGTGTTACACATTGCTACAATCCCCCCATAAAAACCTTCCACAATAAGTTTTGCATGCAAGCATTTACAGAGTAAGTTCTCTCTCAGACATCCCATAATAAGTTTGCTCTTTTTTATGAGACTTGTTCTTGATAACCCACAATAGTCCTGTTTTTTTTTCTTATCAGTTACCAAGTTTCTGGTTGAACTTCTTCAAGGTTATGCTCAGAGGTTCCTTTCATGGCCCATTGATCAGTGTCTTATGAGTTCTAGTCTTCATTATTGTTTCTGTTATCTGCTGTTGGTTAGGGTTTGTGTATTTGCGTGTTTAATTTATTACTTCTCCTGTTCCTTGACTTGTCTTTCATGTTGAGTAGCTGTTAGGCAGGTATCCTTGCAGTTTCTTGCCCTGTTTTAGCATTGCTTTGTGAGAGGTGCTGCCTTGCGCCTGTCAGTGCAGAAGCCCATCACAGCCAAGGTTGTGTTTCTGCCAGTCTTGGATGGGCTCAGTTAGGACTGGAAGAGACTTTCAGGGCCGTATGAAGTCTCTGCTATTGTTCAGACTTCTGGGAGGTGTTGTCACTAACTGTCAACTGCAGATTACTCAGCAGAGTAATCTCAATTCTCTGTTATAACAATTGCGGCTCACAGTCTTTTTATCTTTGCTTGGTGGTTGACTGGTTGGGTGTTGTCAACACAAATTGAGTCTATTGTAACAATATAGTGCTCATGATGTGAATGCCTAAAATTAAACCGTAAGTTTGAGAGTGAATACAGAATTTGCGTAGTATCACGGGGTTCTCATCTCTTGCAAGAGTTTGGGTAGATTAGACATAACAAAGTGGTGGTTCAGTCATCTTGGAAGTGAAGTAGTTGGTGCAAGCGCTCCTTTCTTTCTTCCAATGTCATCCCAAGCCAACAGGCAAGGAGCAGCTAGCATCAGAAAGCTGGGGTCAAGAGTTCTTGGTGTCTCTCATGTTGACTTCTGGCTATTAATAGCATTTCTGGCTTTCCTTTATACTTAGGAAAGCCCGTATTAGAAACATGAGTCAAAACCCAAGTTTCTTTATTGTTTGATTGTAAACATCTTATCATGTCTTCCCTAATTGACTTTTTTTGGAGTACAGCATTTGGATAAGTGGTTTGTTTCAGTTCTTACTTATGTTACCATAGGAACATATACCAGATCACAGAAAAATGAGGTGAGACTTTTTATTTATCTTAGTCTACAGCAAGGCTTAAGTTGTTATTTATGTAGAACTCTGAGATCACAGTACTTGCTTCTTATAAGATGTGTATCTGTAGGTTTGATTATGAATAACCCAAAGGAAAGAAAAAAGGTAGAATCAAAGCAGTCATGTGTTTTCATTACTTATTTTTTCTATGGAGAGAGGTAGTAATGTTCTTTTTTCTCTATTGAGGTGAATCAAGTCCGACTCGTCGAGAAGCAGTGAAAAGGAAGACTGCAGAATACCTTATACGTGCTGAAAAAATTTCCAGTCTCTACCATAAATCCTCTGAAGATGCATCTGTTTCTATGGTAGGCTTTAATTTCTTTTTTTCTGAACCAGAATTTGGTATAATTAAATTGTCCTGTCTTTTAGCAAAGCATATTCGAGCGTGAGGTTCAAAAACCGTCTAGAATTTCTCTTTCAGGAGGCCTGAGGAGTATTTTGATCTTACATTTCTGTTGCCATTCTTTTCTGTTTCTCATTGGTTGCGTTTTGTAGCATTATGAAGAGTGCTCGATTTAATTCAGGCCTGTTTTTTCACATGCTTTCCTTCTATTCAGTCGATGATGCAAACATTTTTAATCATACTAGAGAATTTAAACGTAAAGCAAAAAACCACACTAGAATGTTACATTTATTTTTACTTTCCTGTGAGAATATTGCTTAGTCCTGTAGAGAGCGAGAAGGCTGTTGGTTTCTTTAGCCTAGCACATAATGCTGTGTCAGAAGTGAGCCAAACACATGGTGGGGGTGTGTGTGTGAGAGAGATGAATTTCCCACAAAATAAGTACTTAATTGAGCAAAGGTTCTTCCTGATCCTTTCAAATGTCTCTCTTGAATATTCTTGAGTGATCAGCTGCTTCTTGATTTTTTGAGGAGTTTCTGTAGTAATTCCCACCTTTTAAGCAGAAACACCCTTATCTGTACTTGTACAAAAGACAAACAAAGCTTGTTCCAAGATACCCTCAATAAACTTCTACTTTGCCCTTCCCCAAACAGTTCCTTTGGGACTTATCTATTCTTACTTTAGAATTTACTGCAGTCATGCTAAACTGTGTGTGACTGTCGATGACTGCCCTATTGCAGTAAATATAAAAGTTACCAACTTCCTGTCTCTCTACGTTTATATCAAGTGAGGACAAAAGGGGCAGAACATTATTGCTGCTTATTTTGCACAGATCTAAAAATGCTTTGAGGAGACCACTGCTGCAAAAATGGGGAGCCTTATAAAATCTGACTGCCTAATAAGTAAATTAAAAAAGCAAAACCACTGATTTTGGAGCATAGCTTTTTTTTTTTATGTGGAGAATCCACAAGTACAATTTTGAGGATGTTCCAAGTGGGATATATTTTGCGAGGTTTGGAGTCTTGCTGCTGCTATGAATTGTACTTTGAACAATTTAGTATTTTGGACTGATATGAACTCCTACTAGGTAGTCTTTCTTTCCTTCCCCCTGAAAATGGGGAAGAATCTATACTGAATGGAAACCTCAGTGTGTTTGGAAACCAGCAGAACAAGAAAAAAAAACCATGAACAACCTATTTTTGCCTTTTTATAAGTTTAAAAACTAACTGTGGTTGGGAAGGAGGAAGAAATAGGTTGCATTTTTGTGTGTGAACTTGAGAGGTGAAGTATTTCCTCTTATGTGCTGTACTGAATAAGGCACATGCCTTCTTTCAGATCCAAAGGAAAACAGGATTAACTGGGATAAGACAAGAAAAAGAAAAAGTGATGAGAATAGAAAACCATTCTCCTTTTGTGTTGAAACTCAAAATTGTCAAGTTAGGGCAAATCTGACTTTGCACAAGCAAAGTGTTGCACCTGACTTATCCTCCTTTTTACAGAAAAGCCATGTTTCCACTATTGGCTGTGTTTTACCTAAGTCTGCACATGTATTTTAATATCCTTTATTTACTGGTCTTCATAGTGCATAAATTTGACTTTTATCTTAGAGCTTTGGAATTTGCTAGCATCAAGGGCAGATGGTGCTGATGGTTCCTGATGGTTGTGGTGAGGAAGAGCTTGTCTCTGAGTTGATAGCTGAAAGTTAATCCGGAGAAGGACTTCTCTCCCAAAGTTATTGTAAGGGTAGAGGTAGGAACCACTAAGAGTTGGCATGCTCTGTGCTTTGGCTTAGTGTCTTAAGGAAAGTGAGGAATGGGACTGTTCCTGCATGTTGGTTGCTGAGCAGACCTGAATTCTTGCACCTTAGTTACTGCTTATCCTTTTTACTGCCCAAGATAGTTTATATTGGAGTTTGCAAGAATTATTCCACCCCATGCAGACAGCGATAAGTGCACTGACATGACCTGCATCTATATACAGTGTGATTCTTGGGAGATACTAGTGGAAACATGCAGATACTTTGTGTCCTCCTAAAGAAATAGTCTATAGTGTACAAGGTTAGTGTGTATGCTTCCTTGCACTGTCACTTCACACCAGCTTGATATCTCTCTGACTGCCATTTATATGCCATTAGTCATGCTGAGGCAAGGCTGGTCTATTACCACTAGCACCTCCTACTGCTGTAGGTGATGCTGACTGATAACATCTCTTGTTCAAATGCTGGTGCTTGGACAGGATATATATGCCAATGTTTAATAACAATGTACAATACCTTCTTTGCCCACATGGATCTGTAAAGAGGTCTCTCATCAACTCTTCTGTGCTGGAGGGACATTGAAGTCTTTGAGAACAACCACTGCACATGTAGGAAGCCTTTCGCAGAAGCATGGCCAAGTGCTGCACAATTTGAACCATACAACTGAAGTTGGTTTGCAAGAAAATGATGGACAAATACTGCACCCTAGCAGTACCTGTGCCTATATTACAATTGGCAGAGTGTGGTTTTATTATGGGGAGCGTGGTTCAGTGCAGCGAACTTCATGGGCAGTGAGGGTGCTGAGACCATTTTCACCTTGGAGGAAGAAGTCTGACTAGTAAGCAAGCATGGGCATTTAAGGCAAAGTGTTCTTGTTCATGACCTGATGTTACAAGGCAGAACTGCTTTGTCACCCATGTCCGGTGTAGATAGCATTGTGTTTCCTATTGTGCCCTTAGAAGGAACAGCCACAGTGATCAGCATCAAAACTAGGCTCACCTGTCCCTCTTAGACATGATATTTTACTTCTTTCTCATCCACCATGCCAGAGAAATGTCCAGCAAGGGAAGAGATAAGGTTAGGTTCAGTAATTGTCCTGCACCCGTCAGCTTCTCGTATCTCTCAAAGGCTTGTGATGCCAGCCATGTGCTGAGCCATGTGCAGCAGTTTCAAAAGACTATGCCTGCTAAACACACCCAAAGCCACCTGTTTGCCATCTGAACACCATGTGAAGGTAAAGTGTGGTGGCTTTCCTCTGGGTGCCTGGGGCAGAAGGAAGTGAGCCATTCTTCCACTGCTTGAAACGCCAGGCCCTTGCCTCTTTGAAGACCAGATTTCCCTAGAGGCAAAAGCCTGGCATTTCAGAGCTGAAAAGCAAAAATTATCTTTGATGCCATGGAAACCAAACAAAGAACAATAGTAGTTACTTTTCTGGCCTCAACAAATAGCCAACAGTGTAGCCCTCAAGGATAACATCCTTAGCAACCACCTGCTGCTGGCAAGTCTGAGTGGTGAAGAGAAGAGCACAAGAGGAAGTGTTTGGAGAACACTTGGCCCTGTTAAAAAAAGGTTATGGGTAGAGGGCTTAAGGATGGATAGAAGATTTTTTAAGGCTGAAAAAAAGCACAGAGAACTGATGCAACTGTGACTGACCATGAACTGGGAACTCACTTGACAGGGTCTTGTAAACATTGAGAAAAACCTTGCTATGACCCATAGGAGTAGGAGACGCGGAGACAGCTTCTGGATGTCATAAATGGGCATGTAGACCTTCTAGAAAAACAAACTGCAGCAAATGCTGTCCTTCTTTTCCTCCTCTGGCACAGCACGGCAGCCTCAAGGGTCTTCTCGCCGACGAACACTCAAGAATGCTGTGTAACGGCAGCAGCAGGCCACTTTGCAGATTCTTGAGCTGTATTTTCTTCTCTACCCCTTTATAAGTAGCAGCTCTGGGGAGCCATCTCCAAGCGTGAGTAGGTGCTGCAGCAACAGCCTTTGAATCACACCAGACTGACTGTCAGAAAGCTGCAGTCTCACATAACTGTCAGCTGCAAGGCCCAGCACAGCTACGTGTACAGGCTGTGGGTCTGTTTTAACTGTTGGTATTTTTATAATGCATATTTTTTTTTCAATCTTTGAAATTATTTATGATTCTACTTATGCCTAATTTCTTATATTCAGAATTGTTTCTTTTTGCACCATTCTAAAAGCCTTTGTTTTTAAGAAAAAAAAGCAATTCAATAATAAGAGGTACATGCAAGCCTGATGCCCAAACAGGTAAAGCAGTCTTCATTCTTCATGGTTTTCATAAGATGTCTTACTTCTTAAAATTCTGATTAAATGTGCATGAAAATTACATATAGTATAAAGAAAATACACTGCTGTAGTTCTGAGAGATGTAAATTTAACATAAAATAAGAAATTCTGTCTCAAGGCTTCGAAGATCACAAAGTGTGTCCCAGCTTCAGAGAAACAGTCCCCAGTTGGAGTTCAGTGGGGACCTTCTGAAGCACAACATGGCTCTGTCTAGGTCAGATGCATGCAGAGATGCAACCTTATTTTCTCCTGGTGCAGTGTGAGGAAGGGGCCAAGATGTTCTGCCAGACTGGGAGTGCTGGAAGCTCTTTCACACCCATGGTGTGGAGCCTCGCACCTCAGGCCAGCAGTATCTGCTTCAAAACAAGGCATCTCCTTGCTGCAGTTGAGGGTCTGGCCATACTACAGGTAGATAGTTACTGAAGTCATCAGACGCAGACCTCTGAATGGTGAGAGGAGATCGCATTTTGATGTGCAGCTCTGCACTGCTGTTTGTGAAAGTGCTCCTTTTTTATCCTGAGGTTCTGTGGTGACTGCTGTCAAAGGTGGCAGCATCAGCACTAAAATAATTTCCCATCAAATGGTGTTTGTGCCACTGGGCTAGGGATAGTGCTCTTGCCTTAAATGGGGTTAACAGGAGAGCCTCTTTGTCTTGTGTGGCTGGTGGTGTACTTCTCTTTCTCCCGCTGCTCTTGTAACTGCTGGCAGTGATGCCAAAGCTGAGGCAAGAGCTATTGCCATATTTCCTTGTGTAGTTTGCAAAACTAGAGCCCTCTGAAGGCAAGTGGTGGCCACAAGCTGCTAAGTCTTTGCAGAGGCAAGCATCACAATTGACATCATCCTTTTCTACTTGAAATTGGCGCACGTTAGCCAAAAGGTGATGGTGGGAAAGGATGCCAATCCTAAGTCAGATAACTCCAGCTGCGCAGCTCAGAGTGTAGTCAGGAAATAGTTTCAAAACATGTAGGGCCCAGCCACAGGAGAGAAGATCCTGGGATACCTGAGCAGCACGTTGAGCATTTGGAGAGGCTGCTGAATGCCTTCTGAAGGCAGAGGTAGCCTGTCACTTTCTTTAGCATATAAATGCCTTATTTCTAAAGGCACATGAAACTTTTGACTTTTTGTTACCCTCCTGTTTTTTGTGGGTGTTTTGGTTGTTTTTGTTTTTTTGTTCCTCTATTTTTGATGAGAGTGCTGGCTAGATGCTGAGCTTGGATTTTTACTCTATTCAGAGGAGCAGGCGGCTTCATAGAGTGCTTAATTGCTGTAGTTCTGCGAATTGGAAATTTAGAGTTTGCTTCCGGCTTGCTTCACGACAGAATGTGATGCCTCCCCATCATTGGGCTCTACTATTAGAATTTGCAACAGTGAAACCAAAGCACTGTAAAGAGCAAAAAATAACCTGAAACTGATAAAAATGGAGAAGCTACTGGGAGCTGTGGAGATGTGGATGTGATTGTAAATCATTTTAAGGTAAGAAGTGACTGTAGAGTGCATATGTGAAAACAGTGTGTGTACACAGTATTACTGACTGTGCCACCATGAGTGATATTTTAGAGATGGACCCAAAAATATGTACTGTTTGTTCTGGGCTCTTCAGACATGATGGGTGCAGAAATCTGATTCTATAGCACTATTAGACCACTATTAACTTCTGTAGAGATGTGTGAACTTAATTCATGGTTGACATGTTATGCGTAAGAGAAAATTTTAAAAGCTCGAGTGTCGAGGAATGGTTATAAGATGTACTAGCATGCAGACAGAAGTGGAAATCTTTTATAGTAGTCTAGAGGATTTGGAACTACTCTTTCATTACAAGTATTCTTTAGAATGCTTTTGAAATCTTGCCATGAATAAACTCTGTGTTAGCACAACTCTGTTTCAAAGCAAATATTTCGTTATTGCAGAAAAATTGCACGCTTTCAAAATGCAACCCAACAAAAGAACTCCCTCGACCTTCCAACAGCTCGCTAGAATGTGGAACCTAAATTAGGTTTGGAGAAAAAAGTTCACATAGAGTCTTTTTTTTTCTTTTTCATACTAAAGTCTTTAGTGATTTGTAGAATCTGGGCTGTTTTCTCTTAACTGCCGTTGGTACTCTTGCTTGGCAGTGTTTACATGAGAAAACAATTGTAAGACCCAGACAAATAAATGAAGATAAATAATAAACTCTTTTAAACATGGAGCCCAGTAGGTGAACAGAAAAGCAAAGCACACTTTTCTCCATGCATTTTGAACATATATTTATGACACTTTCTTTTGAATTTTGCTGTCAATGCTTAAAGTGTTGATTTTTGAGGAAGAATTTGGGAGAGAAGGTGATTGACTGGCAATGTGAAAGGGAACCAGCTTTGGGGAGGACTTCGAGGAGGTGCTCTGGACTTTGAGGATAGCACAGTAAGGATGCCGGAGGGGAAACACTAGAGGGGAAGCAAACGGAATTACCTAGTTCAGGATCTTCAGTTTTTCTGGGAGTTTCTGATCATAAGGGAGAATTTCTTGATTTTCCGTGATACTTAAACATTTCATCCACAGCATAATTGCTTACCAACAGTTTTCCTTTGTGACATATTTGTTAAATATTGCCTCAGGATGCTGACAAATTAGATAAACAGCTTTTGCCTCTTAGAAGCCTGAAAATCACGGAGTTTCACCTTTCTCTTCCTATACCTTTGTGCAATAGAAGTGTACTTGAGGAGGCCAGGTTATGCTTAAAAGGAGTTTGGCATACAACTTCCGTGCAAATGAAGTTACCTTATTTGTGAGGAAGAAATCCAGGTCTGTGGTTCTAGTAGAAGCTGCATGTTGAATTTTTGGAGGAAGATCTAATGAATTCTCTCAGTTGGCAACTGGAAACTTCTGAAAATGTTTGTTAACATGCCAAAGGTATATGTGATGCTTAAGAGGTTGATCTTTGTCTCAGAAGACTTCCAGTTGAAACGTTCTCTCCTCTGACATGCAAGCTTTGAGTTTGCCTTGAGAAACTACAAAACATAGCATGGACAAAAATCTATGCATATTAGCTACTTGAATAGTTAGCACCTGCCAATTTCTTGCTATGGTGTTAATTTCTAGATTAATGATACATACCTAGCTACCTTTTTCTAAGGCAGTTTTAGGAATTGTTTCTGTTGTGCACCTTGTTATTAAAAGGATTTCATAAAGATCACCAGAGAGCAAGAGAAACCTGTTTATAATTCTGTATTTTACATTCTTGTGACTTAAAAAGCCTCTAATTTGCTTTCTCCTCCTCAGTGATCTCTGAATTATTTTGTATCCGGAATACCTGTAAGGCTTTGATTATTGTGATGGGGTAAGAATTGAATAATCGATTGCCAGGTTCCATTAAGCATAGAAAATATAAAAATTCATTATTTTTTCTTTTTAAAATTTTTGTTTTCAATGTTATCTCCATTTTTATTTACTTGCAAGTTGTTTTCCGCCCCCCCTCCACTAAGGACAAACAGAAAACTTCTCCTTTCATCTTCACTCTCTCTGATTTACGATAAATTTAGTTTCCTTCGGCCTGGCATTTGCTTCAGCAGGCAGTCTTCCTTCAAGTACCACCCTGATTGATGTATAATCTTTGATATCTTCCATTAGCCTCCAGGATCACTAAGTTCAAGGCCCTCTTGGAACCTAAGGAGCCCTGCCGAGGAACTGAAGGCCTTCAGAGTCCTTGGGGTGATTGACAAGGTAATTCTTCAGTGTCTCTTCAAGAATTCAGTCATAAATCGACTGCATGCTGACATTTTGTCTTTGAAGCTGTGGATCTTAAGGATATGAAACAAAAGGGGAAAATGACTCAAATGCATCTGCACTTTAAAATAACAAAAGTAGAAGAAAAAAGGCTTTTATCTAAGCAATTCATGTAAGGTCATGCAAAATATATTTGAGCTAAAGGATAAGGTACATGTTTGGTGGCATTCAATAGGATGAGGCCTGTTTTTCAAAAATGAAGTCATGGTTACAATACTGAGGTAAGGACAAGCCGATGTGTTTTCGGTTGAATAATCTGGTGGATACTTGAAATATAGAAGGGTAGAAATTCTTGCTTTTGAACTGTCCCTTGCAATGGGGGCTAGGGGGACACAGGACTATTTTCCTTCCCTGAGAATTTGGAATTGAAATCCTCCACCAAGACAGAGATTTAGCAATGAAGCCAAGCTTACTTTTGATTCATTGCAAATAATGTCTTCCAAAATCCCAGGGTAGTACCCCTCTGTAAACAGTAAAGGGCGATACGGATTTTCTGCAAGCCTAATTAAGAAAACAGAAGAATTGCTGCATTGTTTTGACAATGCTGATTAGTTATCACCTTACCAAATACTTTTAAGATGATGTATTATTCAGCAATATGGCAGTGCCTAATGCAGACTGTAAAGGCTCATTTCCTTTTTGCCGTGCCAATTCCCTTGTGCCTTTTGATAGTTCCTTATCTAGTCCCTGGTCTGTGCATGATGTACTGATGCATGGTCAATTTATGCATTTGTAACATGCATCAGAAAACCTGTAGCTGGTCTCTTAAGGTCTGTATTTCTCAGTTTCTTTTTCTTGTTGGACTGAATCTAGCTATGGAGACAGATTTTTTTGTTTTTCTTTGCTTGTTTTGTTGTAATTATGTGCATAAGTTGGTAACTTCTCCTCAGAGGGCTATATACATTAGGTATCATGGTTGTTTTTATAGCACACAAGGTTTTCTCAGCTCTGACTTCATATTAATTGTATCTTCTTTCCTCAGTTGAGTACAGAATTTAGTCTGTGTTCCACTATGTATATGTATCAGAGTGACAGGTTGGAAAGAGCGCCTGTCTGTTGCATTAGTAGGCTTTAACTAAACCAGTAGCCACTAAATGGATGCAGTAGGCATGGACTTTGTGAATTAGTCTGACAATGTGATGCTGCAGAAGTGTTGGAAATGAACCAACTCTTTGGTATCTTTGTTCTTGTAGAAGAATAATGAACAGCAACTGGAGAAGACACTTGATCGGAATGAAGCTTTTGGAGTCCTTGGTGTTATCAGATCTCCTAGATCTGTCTGAGCATAGCTCTAGGAAGTGTCCCAGGTGTGAGCTGAACGTGTCCAGATCTTTGAGGCAGAGTTGGGCAGAATGAGGGTTCTGGTGATAGCAAAAAGACTAGATTTTAGTGTTGGAGTTGTGTGTGAGGAGTAACAGGCCCATGTATACAGCTGCTATGCTCGTGTGTAAACAATATCATAGGAGTCAGAGTTAATGTTTAATTATTATATGAAAAAGGGAGTAATATTCTTTCAGGTGTCTTTGTGTTCCAGCTTCCAGATTCTCCTTATTATGAACTTAATCTTATTCTGAGTATGCTCTTTTTTTTCCTATATTTTTAAATGTTCATAAAGTTGAGAGGCAAATGAAAGTTGCTCTAAGCCCAAATGTTCGGAGCATGTTTTATTGGTTTTTATAATGCATATCAAAATGCACGTGAATATGAAGTGAAAGCATGCACGTGTATCTGTTTGCTGGAGACGATGCCTCCGCCTTAAAGCACCACCTCATTTCCTTCCTCACTGTCACTGTTCTTTGCCTCCTCCTCTGCTTGCATGTGCCCTAAAGCTCACATTGTGGAGAAATCCAAATAGAAATGTAAGTATCCTCACTGGAGCCAAGCAGATGACATAGCATGTTTGTTCTTGAAAATGGATTCTGATTTTTAGGGCCAGCGTTGAAGATGCCATGCTTCTGGGCACAAGTCTGTAACTGGTTCAGCATCATGCAGAGTTTTGCCTGAAAATACTCTTCTATTCTAACCCTGAGGTAGCTGCTTTGGTTTCAGTAGAAAATGGGTGTGTGGATAGTAATGAGCCACTGGCATTTTAACTGCTGTTTTGGCTAATCCTGTGCAAGACTGGTTTAAACACACTGGCTTAAAAATGGTGGTGGTTGGATTGCAGGGTTGTTCTCCCACTGCTGCTTGAAGCCCAGAGTGGTATCTACCTGCTGCAGTGCTGCCTCAAGAAAACCAGCTGTTAACCTGCACTCCATCAAATGCTGAAAGGTTCAGTGCCTTCCCTTAGAGTAATGTCAGTCTTCGTTCTTCTTTTGAAGCCTCTTGAAGTGTTTTGAATTGGCTTCATTTTCACAGACAAAATGCTTGTTGCTACCTGAAACTGGGTTTTTCAAACTTTTTTAGGTTAGGCAGAATGATTAGATATTTAATTTTAGCCTAGTTTATTCCCAGTGTGTCATCTTTCCCTCTCTGTCTGCCTTTCCACCTTCCTTGTCACCTGAATAATTTTTGCTGTGTTGACCCTTTTCTGCTGAATCTGAGAGAGCTGAAGATCTTAGCATTATTAAATTCTGTAAAATATTGGGAAGATTCACAGGATGATCATATCAGTGCCTTGTCTCTAATCCTTCTGCTTCTGCTCTTATGGAAAGGCTGTGCTATAGATCTGACTATTTTAATAGACCCAAGAGGACCTACGCTTTGCTTGAGGAAATCAGGTTTCTTGAATTCTGCTGCTGCTGTGTTTGCTTACTTCATGGTGTCAAAGGTTAACTAGGTGGTGTTTGCAGGTGTTTTATGTGTTTATTATGGGAAGAGTCTACCTGTGAGTAGGTTTCTGAAAATAGAGGTTTAATCTAATCATAAAGGTGGCTTTTGTCCTGCAAATGTTGTGGACTCGGAGGTGCTGCTGATAGGGCAGAAAAACTCTTGCTAGTGTTACCAGAGGTACCGCATTGGAAACAGGCTAATATAGAAATATTTTAGCTACTGTTATCACCAACCAAGAATGATCAATTATTTTACCAGTTCATGTACCTTAAAGCAGGGAACTTCTTTTTGGAATAGCAGACTTTTGCTTTCAAAATTTGCCTAATTAAAAATCAAGGTTGCAGATTCTGTGCTGAGTTTCTGCCCTAGGCAAATCTTTCCTTTGAAGCTACAGCTGGCCCCTAAAGAAACGACTTTGTTATGGTGCTGCTGGATGCCTTCACAATGCTGTTTCAAACCCAATTTCTTATTCTTTAGAACCTTCTGTTATTTAGAGTCATTCAATTTAAAGATTCATCTTGAAAGCAGAGTGTATTAAGTAATAACCATGCCTCTGTAACCAATGACTGTCTTTTATGTCTTTTCTGTCCCCTCCCTGGGTTCCCCATCAGGCCACACCGTCTGTCTTGGCACTGGTGTGGCTGTGATCAGTTCTTCCGCCGCTGTCTGTACATTTAAGCTTGTTGTTCAATATACTGCTTGTTAAGCTTTATTACACAATCTGAAACCCTCTAAAATAAAATACTCTCATCAGGGTCTTGCTAAAATTATTTTGGGAGTTTCTGAAGAGGATTCTAGAAGTATAACTTCTTTTCTGAAGAACTGGAAGGAAATCTGTTAGTCTTGAGTATAGGTTATTTTTTGTGGCTGTTGTGCTATCGTGAGAAGTCATAACTCTGATGATCGTACATTTTGATGAACTGACCTTAGAAGTATGCAGAAGAACCAAATCAGTATTATTAATTATTTGGAAAGTGTGATTACTACTTGTCTACTTGATGAGAGAAAGTGCCAAAAAGCCGAAATATATGGAATATATGTAGAGTTTGCAGGCATCATCTGCAGACCAATAGTAGAATTCAAACAGGTTATGGTTAGTTTTAATGAAATTTAATCAGAGGATGGCAGAAGCAGGCTCTGTTTATGGCAGTATGTGTATTGTGCATGAATAACAGTGTGTGCAGTGTGTTTTTTAGAAACTTAAATATTTGGCATTTTATTCTGAGGTGAAGTTAAAGACTGTTGCACTTGTGAAACTGAGTTGACCATAACAGATATTTTCTCTCACCTGGCTCTCAGGTGCACACCTGAGATCATTTTACGGATTTGAATGAGTGGCTGCGTGTACATAAGAGGTGTGGGGAAAAGGGAGCTGTAATAAACAGCATGATCAAGTACAAACATTCATTCTTGTTTGATTACGATGCTTAGAAAGAGAAACTGGCTGAAAACACGTTATAATGAATTCAATGGACTAACAAGTTTTTGTCATCCAAACATGGCATAATGGAAAATAGCAGTGGCAAAGATGGTTAAAAATCTGAAACCGAGTAATAGTAATAACTACTAATACAAATAAATAAAATTTTTAAAGCTTGTTTTATGTTTTGATAACACTTTAGTTTCTTAAGTGACTTGCCAAGTCCTAGAAAATCAAATCAACTACACAGTCGTCGCCAAAACTGATTTCTTTGCTCACTACCTTCCTTTCCC
>NW_009630183.1:30403-33349 GCF_000690535.1 Cariama cristata
GTTAGGTTTCAAGTCCGAAGTAACAAAGCTTGCTCAACTTTAAAACGCAGTTTCTCTCTCAGCTATGAAGAGTCCTGTCCTTTCTTCCCTGCCCTCATGCACCTGCTACTTGTTTTCCTGATCTTTCTGTTTATGCCAGTCTGAACATTTCTGAGTGTTTTGTTGTTATAACCCTTGGTCTCTCTGTAGCTTCTTTCTTGTTTATCTCACTAAAATTTATTTTGACTTTAGTGAATGTTGTGTTTCATCTGACATAAAAGAGTCCTAAGATTGCAAAAGTAATGCAAATTTTGCCCACTGCTGCGGGATTATTCCTGAGCTACAGTTAGGTTTCAAGTCCGAAGTAACAAAGCTTGCTCAACTTTAAAACGCAGTTTCTCTCTCAGCTATGAAGAGTCCTGTCCTTTCTTCCCTGCCCTCATGCACCTGCTACTTGTTTTCCTGATCTTTCTGTTTATGCCAGTCTGAACATTTCTGAGTGTTTTGTTGTTATAACCCTTGGTCTCTCTGTAGCTTCTTTCTTGTTTATCTCACTAAAATTTATTTTGACTTTAGTGAATGTTGTGTTTCATCTGACATAAGAGTCCTGAGATTGCAAAAGTAATGCAAATTTTGCCCTTCCCTTTAGAAATTAAATTATTGAATATTCCAGTGCAGGCTGAACTACAGAGATTTTCTTTTAAACCCAAATTATTGAAGTTTGTCTTCCTAACTATTACTAAGTTGCTTAGTACATAACTGGTGCCATACAATTACTCTGTGATGCTGAGTGGCATTTCATATTGTGAACTGTATTCTCTAGTAAAACCTGCCAAATATATTTTCTAGGTAAATATTTCACCATTTGTGATTTATTGGCCAGTTTTTAGTTTGCCCTAAGAAAGTGGACTTTCCTCTCTGTTGCCAGCCAACTAAAAGTATTAAAAATTTTGGATTTGAATAAATGCTGCTTTCTTAGCATTTGCATTATTTAAAGCTGCACCATTTGTCTTTTAAGTACACTATTATTGCAAGTCATAGAATATATGAGCTGTAAGTTCCTTAGAATAATGGTTTGAAAGGAGGAATAATTGCAAACTGAAGATAAATCGTATTGCACAGGTACAAGGATAAGCAATAATAGCATTTTTCACACATATTAGCCAAATGTAATCTCTTTTTATAACGACAGAGGGAGATGAGCAAGAGTCCGGGTGGTGTAATCTGAAAAGTGACAAGAATAAATCTGTGTTAAGTAGATCTTTTAATCCTGGTAGCCTTGACAGCCAGCACGGCTGAGGAGAGCGGGGGGAATTGCACACCTGCTTCTGCCTCGCCACTGCAACGCTGCCCTGAGCGCGGCACCGAGCCATGCCCCGGGCCCCTGCGAAGGCTTTCCTGCAGTCCCAAGTACTCAGGCTAGGATCAGGTGGCCAACTTGGCTCGTTCCTGGTTGTCTGTCACTCCTGGAAGGGGATTTTCCAACTGGTGAGGTAAACACAAGGAGAAAAATCCTAGATGCTCATCTGATACATCTTTGAGTCTGTAGGACTTTTGTTAGAAAATCTATCCCATGATAAGGGTGCGTTTGTTTAGGAGATAAGGACCAGAATTAATAGATGGCCCACTGGTGACATTATTACATGATGTGTTTTCAGTGTAGAATGGCAGTTTAATAACAAAATGGAGCTGGTTTTAAAGTAATCCCTTCGCTCTGGTGTGTCTTCAAAACCTTTCTGATATCTGGTACTGCAGTAAGAGACCTTATTCCATTTTCTTTGGTCAGGCACGAGCGATTTTTCAACCAGTGTCAGTGAACTTAAAACCACATTTTTGTAAGCAAATGTGTTTTGAGGTGTTTATTTCGATCAGTGTTAAAACTGTTCAAACAAATAAAAAGCACAGGTGTGCTCTGTGCCATGTCCTGAAAGTATGGAGACTGGAAAAAAATTGTATTGGATGCTGGGCAGGGGGGAAGGGAGGGGAAAAATACCCAGAAAAAGAAAGGAGGACTGGGGAAGCAAATGTCTACTTTTATGACATTTATGTTAAAGAGGACGGCATTTCTGTTAAAGCCACCTGCAGGAGAGCAGTGCATGTAGAGCGGTCCTCAGTTCTTCCAGCGTTGTCCCCTGCGACCTTGGTTGGGTGCTGGGTAGGGTGACTGATGGTTCACCACGTTCTTTTTTCCTGGTGACTTGCCTGTTGCCTGCCTCTGGGTTTGTGATTCCCCTTATGCTGACTTCTGCAGTATTCCTTCAGTCTCTTATCTCAGGGCTTTGATGCATATGTTCTGAAGGTGGCCACCGTGACTTTGGGTGGCAGCAGATGGTAAACCTTCAGGCTGCCACCGGCTATACTGGTGTTAAGTTGGAAACTTAACGTTTGATGAAAAATCAGTAGTGCATATGAAAGAGCTTTTACTGCAGAAATATCTTTTAATTAAAAAAAATTAGCATACTGAAACATTTGCTAATTTCTGTGCATTTAAAGGGTCCTAAAATTAACTGTTTTCTTAAAGCTAGACTATGGTTATTTACTAGGCAGGTTTTGTTTTATTTTTCTCCAATTAATTGTACCTACTATATTGAATTGAATTTAATTTATTTTCCACTAAGCTGTTGGATACACTGTAAATCAAATCTAAGAAGCTAATTTTTTTAAGTAGCTGCTGTCAGCATCAGAATTAACCCTTGACTTAGGGAAAAAAAAAATCGCAAGTAGAAAACACTATTTGGCATCACAGAGGGGTATTTCTATCTGCCACTTTTCTAAGATGCTGCCGTGTGGCGCTGCTGTGTTCACTTTATTTTTGGGATGTGCCTGAGAGCTCAAGTGCTTGTACAAAGTAGGGGTGTCTGTGCGGCTGAAGACACTTATTTACATTATATATTTGTTTGTGGCAATTGCTATTTGCTTGTCAGTGTTTTTGACCACATTGAGGTTGTCATCAACATAGAAAAATAG
>NW_009630183.1:33380-40690 GCF_000690535.1 Cariama cristata
AAGAGTAAGCAACAGTGCCATAAAAGCCAGAACGTGATGTGTAGACCTTGACTCTGTTCGCCCATTAGTATTACAAATAGGATTTTGCTTTGTCTCCTTTAGTGTCACTATCTCAGTGCTCAGTGCCCAGGGATGCCCTGCTGTGCATTCTTCTCCCTCCCCTCTGAGATAGGATGATGAATGTTATGGCCGACAGCTCATTGTTAGGAGGTATTAAATGTTACAAGTTACACAGTAGTCATCATCAGTGAAACAAGTTCCATCAGCTTATGTGAGCTAGAAGCAGCCTAGCCTAACGCGAGCATCTCTGTGCGATCTGCTCTGGAGAAGAACAGAGTTATTCGGTAGGGAATGCTATGTAGAATCCTGTTTTGTCCCATCATACCATTAGGGTGGGGACTTGTCACTTTGCATTTTAAAAAGAAATCTTAGAATTACTGAAGCACTCCCTTTTGCAATGGGAGAGAAGTGTCAAGGAATGCAAACAGGAAAGACTTGTTGGGATAGCACAACTATCTAGAAATTGGCTGTAAAGCATGAGGTCAGTAGAATAAGTTGGCATTTGGGTCAATGGCAGGCTTACTGTTAGGCACTTCTGCAGTGGCCTGGTAGTGCATCCAAGAGCTGCTCACCTTTCTGTGCTCTGGATGTGTGATAAAAAATCAAGCAAATATACTTGCGACCATTCTCTTCCCTGGTCTTATCCCTTCCTGAATCGTCAGTTTTCTGATAATGATTTATTCATTCGTGTAATCCTCTAATTATTTGGGTGAAACTGGTGGAACTACCTTTTTGTAATATGCGTGCAGGCTGCCTCCCCTTGAAGCAGGCTTTTTGGTTTGGTGGGCCCACGTAAAGTCCGCAGTCTGCCAGGGCCAAATGGAGCATCACTAGGTGAATTTCTAAAGTTACTTCTATGCCTCTTACTGGGCTTCTTGGAGTCCCTTTTAAGGTAAACAGCCTTGCAGAAAGGTCAGTATTGAAACAGCAAAGAAATAATTTTCCATGAAATGAAGTGGAGCTGTAGATGATCATCACTGCGGGAAGGTATGATGCTTGATGGGACGGAAAAAGAAAAAAGCTGGTTCATGAGACTGGTTAGTCCATCTAGGTAGTTAACCTCAAAGGCACACAAATATTATTTGTTGTTATTACAGTTATAAAACTGTAGCTGCTACTTTCATTTTGATGTTGTAATATAACAACAGATGAAGCAAACCCTAAAGGGAGCCGTTGTCTGCTTTATTCGCTTTAGTGGTAGTCATTCTATATGTCGTCTTACAGGGCGAGGGCTCAGTAATCTGTTCTGTTACACCATATGCTAATACAGTGCTGATAAGCAAGTGTGAAAAATGAAAGGGAGGAATACATTAATTGTATTTGTGCAATAAGGTATGCTATCAAAGGTAATTATTTCATGACAGTTTTAGTTATAGCAGTTGTTTTATCATGGAATAAAAGATGGCTTTAGGAGTCTTTTATTGGAAAGACAATTGTATCAAATTAGTACCAAATTAGATTTTTGTCTTTATAAAGGTGAGCAAACCCATGAGCAGTTTTTAAATTGGTGTCTCCTACTCTACAAATGAACAAATCCTGTTTGAGGGTTAAAGAAGCTATTATTCTGTCCTTTATGCTGACAGCTTCATTACTGATTGGCCTACTGTTGGTATTAAAAAAATGTTTGGCTCCTTATGATCTTTGTGCATGCAACTATAATATTAATACAGACCACGAACTGTTCATTAAGAAATGACTTTAAATGAGGTTGATGCTGGTAAATCTGGAGAGATACAGATGTTAAATGCTACCATTCCTTTTCATATACAGCCGTATGGCTAATAATTTCCAAGTGGCTAAAGCTCTTGTTAGCAAGAGTGCTGGTGTGTTAAGAATGGCTCTATAAATAACTTTAAGAACTGAAGTTGAAGGTGCTTCTTTTAAAGACTATTGTTAACTAAACATTATTGCCAAACAGATGGAAAGCATTCACCAGCCTGATGTTTTTAGGTCTAATTATATTATCGCCAGTCCTGTACGGCTCAGTTGAAGAGGTGTATCCAGAGGCCAATTTATAATCATTTAGCCAACACCTGTTTGGGAGATATTGACAGTCAAAGGGCACATTTAAAAAAAAAAATCACATATGTTCTCGTATTTATTGCCTCAATGTGAGCAGTGTCTAGTTACAAACAAACTTGGGAGCAGAAGGAGGAAAGTGACTGTAAACACATAGTTGTTTCTGAACCATTTTTATCTTCTTTTGGCACCTCTTGTAAAGCAGCTTTTATTTTTCTCTTGTTCTTTTGGTTTTCTTTATTGTTTGTTTTGTTGGCGTTTTTTTTAAATTTTAATTTTACACCTTTTGGTTAAGCAAGGATAACAAAACCAGTTTATAGTTGTTATTTATTCAGCTGGTTTCCACTGTTTCTGGAAGTTCTAGGTAAGAGACCTGAAAAGTTGTTTGGCAAACTCGGTGGCCTGGGGACATTTGCCTTTCCTTACCGTACCCTTGACGTGGAAACTGTGTGTCATTCCTTTGTCAAAAAAATCTCAGTAATACCAACTTCTGTTAATATTTTTTTTTTGCTGCAAGATATACAACAGCTTTTAAAATTGGGTGCAACGTTATTAAAAGAGGAGATCTTTGAGATGGAGAGGTGTCTGTCACATTATTCATTTTGGTGAAATTTGGTGAGAGAAGAATGATTAGAAAAGACTCCAATTCTCCTCCTCTTGCTTGAAATGCTTGGGTGCGATGGGGAGAGATGGAGAGCAGTGTCTTGAATGTGGCCATCCCAAAGAGCAAGGGTTGCTTTGGTGCAGCCACTGCTTGGGGGAAACCAGCACAACCCTGCCCTGAGACCTCCCCTCCTGGGCCAGCCGCCTGGGCACTTTGCACGTCTCTGCCTTCCCTCAGTGTGGGCACTGCACGGGACAGTTGCTTCTGCAGTTCCCTTGGCGTGGGGAAAGTCAGTATGTCAACTTGGTAGACTTCACCCTTTCAGAGAAAGCAGGGCATGACTGCATCGCTGCCCCACACAGCAGGGAGGTAAGGGAGGCTGTGTGCTATGTTGTCCTTCTCCTGTCGCCTGAGGGATCCAACACCATGTTACTCCTGACACATCATTCCTCTGCAAGAAGCCCTTTCTGATGTGAGCTGACTTGGTCTTCACTGTACCTTGATTATTGACTTGGAGTTGCTGCATCTTGTCTATTGAACTCAAAGTTTGATAACCCCAGTGCTGGCATTAGCAGCCCTTTAGGTGTTTGATTTTGCAGCCTAAATATTTTGTTATAACTGTATGCGAATATTTATACTGGAAGTTTACGATGTCTATTGTAAATAAACAGTGAGTGCACACTCTTGTTCTTATTCCTAGAGGAGGGTTGGGCAAGTGCTGCTTGTGTGGCGCTCTTGCAGCTGGTGCTTTTCAAGTACATCTGTGTTCTTGGAGTTTGAAAACAATCAATTCCTGAGCAGGGTGATTTGAAGATGGAGTTGTGGAGGGTTCCAGCTCCCTAAAGATGTAGTTCCCAAGTATCTATATGCATAGATATTTTCTGTTTGTTTTGTTTTCAGCACATAAATAAATGGAGCTGGCTAAGGGGCTAGTCATTATTTAGTACTTCTCTCATTGCTGTGCCGTGTTTAAAGTGCTTTCAGTAGAGCTGATGCACTCCTGACAGACACTCTCTGCAGCTGTAGGTGTTCTCTCTGCAGTGAACCCACCCACTCTTTTCTCCCTAAAGAAATCCTCTTTTTTGTTGTTACCTCAATACTAGTTTACAGTAGCACAAAGGGACTTCCTTCCAGCCATTTCTGTTGTGGCTTATGAGTCCTGCAAAACAAAAATGACAGTGGAGGAATGAGAGATCAGTGACTGTACAGTTGACAAAACATTTTTTTGTGGCCTGGGCAAGTGTGTGGCGAGCTTTTAGTTTAGCTTCCTGGAAAGCAAGTATGTAGCCACCCTGCAATAAAACCCCACAAAAAATCCCTGTGGGAACCCACTGGTAGGCAACACATTTGATGTATGGGAAGCCTGATGGGGAAAAGCCTTGCACTAGGAAGGTAGGTGCAGTGAGGATTTAAGTGAAGTGACATAGAAAGGTAATGCCGTGTGAAGGTTACTTTTTGTGCTTCATTGTGTTGCTACCATTGCATTTCTATAAATTGGGTTCTGCTAGATTATTGCTGTAATTATAAAGTACTGGTTATTTCTGTTACCAAGTTAGGATTCATTCTTTAAGTTGGCTGATTGGGAATCAGGTGACATTCTTGTAGCTCTCTAAAGATCTGTATCTTCAATCATATTTCTTTCCTAAAAAAGACTGGTTATCAAATGTATGCTGCAGGGCTTTAATTTTTTTTTTAATCATTACTTTTATATCACTTCCTTTGTAAGAATATTCAACATTAGGTTTAAGAACTGTGTTTTGTTGAATTACTCATGTGAAAGTTAAATATTTTCTCTGGATACTTTTTTGCTTAGGTTTTACTTGTAATGGACACCAGAACACAGCAGACTTTTATACTGAAGGTGAGTAAAGTCTTTTATTACTCCTTGAAACAGTTTGGCCTCCGAAATTACTCCACCACACAAAGATCAGTTTGCATCTACTGTATAGAGTTATCTCTGCGATATACTGTTATGTTAATACATATATTCCTATTAAGCGCACTGGAATTCTTTTTGTTGGTATTCAGTTGCTTTCCCTTCCTTTCTCTGTAATGTCTCTAGTGCTCAGCTGTGCTGGTTTACTTGAGTTGCCACCAGTTATTGAGGCCAACACCTTAGGCTTTGGTAACGAATCACAGTTTCACTGTGCTGCTTAAAACATCTGTAAAGCCCTGGTGGCTTGGGACATGCGCAGACTGCTGATGAAGGTGAAAATTCTCCTTAGCTCAAGTACGTCCACAACACTTTGTGCTTAGTCTTCCCTTAGCTGAAGAATATGATAGTGACCAAAGTGGATTCTGGATGAAATGGACGACTGGTCTTACTCAAAATTGCTTTCCTATTTTTTACATCAATAGGCTGTGAAAACTGAGTTTAATGTTACTAAACAATTGAATTAATGAGTAGTTAATTGGTCAGAATAGAATTTTTCACATTACTCTTGTGTTTCAGAAAGTGCTCGGATCAAGATCCCAATATGCTCGAAGCATCTGTGATGCTGAGAATTAGTTTAGTACGAGTATTGTTACTGTGGCCGTTACTTCAGGCTCCCCTTGACATGAATTCCACTGCTGATGGGAGGAAGGGCTGAAAAACTGTGTCCCAAACATGGAGCTCTAATTAATTGTTAACATTTTGTAATTTCACTTCCGGTCTGTCTTACAACCCTGGCTTAAGTTTGTGCATCTGGCCTTTGAAATTGTTTGTCTTAAGTATGTGCAGGGTACAGAAAACCTGTTTGTTCCTCAGAGAGGATTATTTGTGGATATTGTATGTTAGAACCTTACTTTATCTACTGGCAGATAGGGTAACATTGAATTTCCCATTTAACTGCTTATGTTTATCAATGTTGTAATAGGTCACACTATTGACATAATTTTTTTTTTCTCTTTCTCTCCCCTCCCTTTCTCCCTTCCACATCAATTTTTTCACTTCTGGCAACTTTGTCTGTGTGCTACCTCCCAAAAATCATTACCTCTCAAGGAGACTAATCCTTTTCTTTCCTTTTTGTTGTAGTTATTGTTGTCTTTAGTAAAGTACAATGGAAATGTGAAGATTACCTGTAAGGCTAAGGCATTCTTTTGTCTTTAGAACTTGAATTGAATTTTTTTAATAGTGTCTTTTGGTCACACACAAAAATAAAATTTTAAAAAAAGGTCACAGGGAAATAACTGAGTGTCATCCTGATGACTTTAGTTTGAGAGAGATTCTAATAAAAACATTGACCCATGTAATTGATTTTAATGGCAGCTTTGTGCCATCTTCTGTTCTCTGGAAATGCGCCAGATGCCATCAGCGCAGCCTCGGGGGACCGAGGGGCATAGAGCAGCAGATGAGTGGTTTCTCTGAAGCCCAGAGTAACTCGGATAGATTAGTTTGGTTGATAAACACAGAGCACAGCAGGCTCCAAAGGCAACTGAGGGTACAACTGACCTTTTTGTTCTCTGTCAGGGTCTAAGGAAAAGTAGTGAGTACAGCAGGAGCAGAACGACCATCATCCCCCGCTGTGTGCCCAACATGGTGTGTCTGCACAAGTACATCATCTCCGAGGAGTCCGTCTTTCTCGTGCTACAGCATGCAGAAGGTTTGTCTCTCATTTAAGTATATTGTTGAAAAAAGTCAAAGGTTTAAGTTTTAATCAATGGTACGTTTCATTGTCAAATTAATCTCTTATACATCTAATTAAAATATTTTTAGCATGCTTAAGAGATGTCATGTAAGACACCCCACTCCCGTCCTCTGTCCCTCCCTCCTTTTCCCCCCTCATTCTGCAGTGGATCTGATTCCTGTTTCAAATGGCCTCAGATCCTGATGGGTTACTTGAATTGTAGCAATATTGAAAGCTTCCAGCTGTTTATTTTCTACAGGAGAGTGAGTGCTTTGACTGCAACAACTGTCTGCAGTATTTACAGTCATCTCTGAGACAAGGTCTTTGGCTACTTTTGTAGACTTTGGCTAGTAAATATTTTTAATATCTCATACTTAAAATGACAAGTAATTACACAAGAATTTAATAACTCTCTGCGAAAAAACATGAACATTTGCCTATTGGTTAATATTACGTAGTTATTCTGATCTGAATTTTTTAAGAAAATAGCTAGTGGCATCACACAGGAGTTCAAAGCAGAACCACAGAGTTGTGCCTTCAAACTATTTATAAAATTCCTGTTAAATGTACAGGGAACAGGTGGCACAAAATAATTACATTTTGATTTTTTTTGTCTAACACCTGGATTTAAATATTCCCTAACTGTAATTACCCATATTTGTTTAGAATGAGTGCAGAATATAAATGTTGGGATTGCTAATAGTTCTCTTTTTAGGAAACGTTAATAATTCAGTCAGAACAGTTGATGTGAAGGAACTAAGCTAACTGATAGAGAAGATAATTTTATTACCTTGAATATTATTTCTTTTTTTTCCTAATAACTTAGATTTTGGCTTTTTCACGAACAATTTGTCATGAGGCCAATTAAAGTTAACTTTACAACATGAATGACTTTCTGCTATGTGTGACTTAATTTTGCCATAAGCAGTGATGCATGAAGAAAAGCCTCACATTACAGTACTGCCTGATGATGATCTCGAGGGTTTACAGTGCTGCTCTGTACCATGCTACTTTTCTTG
>NW_009630184.1:0-3432 GCF_000690535.1 Cariama cristata
AAAAAAAAAAGAAAATCCCAACCCTCCAAGCTGCCGACAACGGCAACAACCAGGCCCTGGGCCCTATAATTGATGGCCTCAGCAGAGGGACCCTACTTGTCTGGCTGCCTCCCTCACCCCCAGCCCCCTTCCCTCTCAAGCCCCTGCTGTTGTTACGTCTATCCTGCTCCAACACCCCCTCCTCCTCCTCCTCCTCCTCCCTACCCCTTTTTTTTTCCTGGTTAACAAGTGTGCACTGTTATAGTTGTGGTCCCTCCCTCCATCGTGCTTATTTCCTTTCTTATGGCACCAAGGTTTTTTTTTTTTGTGGGGGAAACATGCGTGCAACTTATCTTTGCGCAGGTTGGTGCCTCTCCATGTGGGCAGCGGGACGCGAGGAAAGGCCGGAGCTTGTGTTCCAGGGCTGAGCAACACAATGTCGATGGGCTGGGGAGAGGAGGAAGGGGGGGAGTGAGTCAAAAGGGCCTCCTGAATCGATGGGGAATAATATGAAAGGGAAACTCTGGCGTGCATGAGGCGACCCAGATGAACAAAGTGCAGCGAGGCAGCTTAGTTAATGGGCTGCATTAAAATTAAACAGAGATGGTGTTCATTTTCCAAGGGGCACGGCAACCGCAGAAGGGCTTCGCGGCCCCCATGAGAAGACGGCGGTGCGGTGTGAAACAAAACCAGGGCAAACCTTTCCTTCCCTCGCCACTCCTCCCCATCCTCAGCAGGTGTAAACCGGGGCGGCCTCGCTGTCTTCCCCCTGCCTGGGTTAACACAAGCCAGCTCCCAACATCCCTTCCATTGCCACCAGCTTGCATTTCTGTAAAAGAAATGATGATCTTACCAATATTGCTGTAAATCTGAATTTTTTGTACATGATCGCAGCTCTCAGAGAGGTGACAGCCGCTTACCAGCTGGCCACCAGAATGAGGAAGGACCCGGGCCGTCTGCAAGACCAAGTCAAGCTTTAAAGAGGAGGATGATAATAACACGTATCTATCCCCACTCCCACCCCTGTCAGGAGGAGGATTTATACTCCTTGTTACAAAGGACTTAAGTAGTCATTTAGGCTCTGCTTCAGCAAAACACCCGCTTAATTGCTTGCTTTACTTCACTGCGACTGGAGCGCACGGCTAAGAGCATGCTTAGAGGCGCTGCTGGGTAGGAATAAACTTAATCATATGCTTAAGCTTAAAGAGGTGTTTAAACGCCTTGCTAAATCAGGGCCTTGCATCTGAAGCAAGCAAAAGGAAAAAGTTGCCAAAGCAGAACAGAAGAGCAGCTTTTGGAATAATGAACCTTTTTAGGTTCTCCATTCTGCTTTTAATGGAGAAGAATGAAAATCCTCATTACTTGGTGGCTGAAGATGGAACAATCAACCAATGAAAAAGAGCTATGTGGTGATATATCACATACCTTACTGTTACAACTATGACTGAATACCTTTAACTGGCAAGAAATATGTAAACTTCCCTGCATTTTCCTGTTTTTTCTGTATATTGAATAGGATGTGAAATACACGTGTTTGGTCAAAAAGGCATGGTAATGTTTGCTGTCCATTCTGCATACCTCTAAACCATTAACCAAGCTGTCAGTGCAGATCCAGGCTCTCTGAGTAAATTTATACGTCTTTAAATAAAACTAACCAGGCCATTTAGCCAAGTGCTGGACTGATAGTCCCAAACCCTGATGTGATGCGCTGTAGCAAGACTCCCAAAATAGCCTGAGGGCCCTTTTCGACACTGCAAGGTGTAATTGCCCAGCTCTTTTGGTGTTCCTGCTAGGTAGGTGCCAGCAGTGAAGGCGGTGGCAGTGCCCATAACTCTGCCCTACAAGGTGCACCAGCACCGAGGAGGTAGGCCAGGCTCCCTTCTCTGTGCCCCGCCGAGCTGTTGTGACTGTCACCAAAAAGTACTATGCAGGTTGCAGTTCATGTCATGGGGATGCTTGCTCCAAAGAGAGTCTGGAAGACAGAAATAGGACTTCTCTTCACTCCTCTTGAATCGCCAAGGTCTGGACAGGATTAAGGAGACATGCTAAACACCCACAATGATGGACTCGCAGAAATTACCTATGCAGGGAACATAAATTACTGGATATTTTCTACCTTTAGTATAAATAATTCTTTCTATCAGCTCAGCTTCACAGTTCTTTACTTCAGGGGCAAATAATTTTCACAAATAAGCAGAAAGAGATCCCAAATTCACATGGCATGCAGGTAACTCTGGGATGAAAGTGAGCAGCTTTCCTCAAGCTTGCCCCGCATTTCAGGGAGGACTGTCACGGCAGCCCTTTCTGAAGACATCCATTTCATAACCAATACATTTTTGAGAACTGCAATTACTTTGAAATTGTAGTCCAGCAAAGATAAAAGATGAGCTGTAAAAACTGTCCTCCCCCAGTTCATGGACCAAGGCTTCAAACATACCTGTCTCACAGACATGCAAGCCCCCAGAGCGATCTGCTTCAACAGATGTATTTATGTATCAAAGAAATGCCATACCTAAATCAAAAGTATTAGCAGCTCTAAAGAATGCTGTTGCACCTGAATTTGCAAGTATCTGTCTCTCCCTCTCTCTTAGGGTTGGGTAGAGCTATGTAAGAGGGATGAACACCAAACTACACTCTCATGTACCTGCAGCAACATACAGGCATGATCCCAGCTGGACTGACGACACGTTGGGTCTCTGGAACAGCAGAGCTGCAGGAAATCTTGCTAAACTTGCGTACCACTATGTGACCCCGCAAGCTGGGGATAGGTTAGTGTTGGCTGAGCAGACGATTTGATGGCAGAAATAACACGGGGTGTGCCAGGAGCTGGGGAGACTCAAGAGGTGGCAGGAGATGACCGTGTGGCAAGGGCTGCCTCCCACTGCTGGTCCCGCTGCCTCCCGCTGCCTGGTACTCCTGGGAAGGTGGATGGTGCGAAGCCAGAGGTGCAGCAGTGCAGACAAACTCACTGATGGGGCTGAAAACCTCTATATGGCTCCTTGGCATGGCTCCGATTAAAAAGACAGAGCAACAAGTATCTGCAGCTGGAAGGCAGCATACACACCTGTTGCTCTCCTTTCTTTTTTGTGCCCCAGGGCTTGTTCTCTCTTTGCGCCTTCAGATCATCCCGAAATGAAGTCCTCTTCCTCAGTACTTCAGGGTCCTCGTGTCTGCCCATCTCCTGGGCCCCCGCTAGCCCTGCATCTGTCCCCGTGCCCCCCCACCCTGCCCCTCGCCCACATCCTGAGCATGAAAGCCGGCCGGATTAATCCGGCACAGAGCACATTGTGTGTGAGTCATGACAGGCTCACTAAGGCGTGCAGTGCTGATAAAAGGCAGCTCTGATGGGCTCTGTCAGGGATCCCGGAGAAACAGCGTGGAAAAAATCTGCTAACCCACATCCCAGCCTGGCAGCCGGGGCCTGGAGACAGCCAGGCACCGAGGGGCGCGCGG
>NW_009630184.1:3493-16617 GCF_000690535.1 Cariama cristata
TGGGGAAGCCCCCGGCCCCGGGCACGAGCTGGTGCTTCCTGGGGCCCCGGGGTCAGCCCAGAGCTCATGGGGCCGAATCCGGGCTGGCGTGAGCCCCCAGCCCCTGAGGATGCGCCCTGGGATAACCCCCCTCTCCCCAGCTTGCCAGGGTATTTTTGATATTTATGGAGCTACAGAAGTCTGCCTGACCCTTCAGTGCGTCCTTCTGCCTAAAAATTCCCTCTGGATATTTTTCACAGTTGTGTTCCTCACAGCCGTGGACCACCAGGTAGCTTTTTTTGCCAGTCCTTTGCTTAGTGCTTAGCAGCGCTGCTCCCAGAAGACCAGCAATACCCAGTGCCCTCCAGTATGCTGGAAAACGGCCTCATAAACAACCAGGAACCTGTGCTGGGTGAAACCATCCTACAAGCAGGCATGCAACCGACTGTAACACTGTCCCAAAAGGTTAGCGACTGCATTTGCTGCAAACAGGGTTCTGCCCTGGGCCCCATGCTGTTCAACAGCTTGCCTGACCGCAGGAGTAGAGATAATAAGGACCACAACATCAGGGATATTGCAGAGAAATCAGGATAACGTTCATGTGCACCACTGAATTGGGAGGAGTTGCAGCCATGGGGTCTGTGTGGAGGGGAAGGCAGCAGCAGATTTCAAAACAATCTAGATAAATTGGAGAACTGGTCTCAAATCAACAGGATGGAAATCACACAAGAGCGAGCGCAAAATACCACAGCGAGATGTTGGAACTCCAACGCAAAATGGGGACTAATTGGATAAAGAGCACCGCTGCAGGAAAGGATCCTGGGATCACAGACAAAAACTTAATCAACACTGTCATGCTGTTTCAAAACAGGCAAGTCTCTTGATGGGATCCATTAATGACAGATTCATAGGCCAGGCATGGGAGAAAATGACTGTGCTGCAGTTGGCCCCAGGGATGCCTCAGCTGGGGACGCTGGGCACAGCACTCTCTGAACTGGGTAAACAAACTGGGGAGCGCTCCGAGGTGCAAGAGCAAGCACGATAAAAGCTTTAGAAAACATAATCTATGAGGGCAGATTGAAAGAATTGGGTTTGTTTAGTCTGAAGAAGAGAAAACGAAGAGGGAACATAACAGCCTTTCAATACATAAGGGCTTGTCCTAAAGACTTAGAGAGTTCAAGGGAGGAGAACTGGGGTTGGTTTGCAGCAAGGATTTAGGTCAACAGAGCAGTAATAAGGAGGCTTTGGAGCTGATGAGGGATACTGCAGACTCTCCTTCATGGGTGCAATTTAAGCTGAGGTTGGAGAAATACCTGTTAGGAATGGCTCGAGTACAACAAATCTTACTTCCGAAGATGAGGGCATCTATGAGACCAAGCACTCAGCGGTGTATTTCTTCCCCATCCTGCTCTCCAAGTGAGCCTGCAGCTTTACCTACAGCCCCCCTCTGACTTCCAGCAAGGCAAGGGAATGGGGTTACCCCTGAGAAGAAAGTTTTCCATAAAATGATCATCCATCACCCTTGCCTCCCCACTCTAACTCATCACCGCCCCAGGCCCCCCTGCATACCTCAAATTCTCAGCGGGTTTCCAAAGTTCATTTGTGCTCTATTATTTAATTTATGTACAGCTGACTTGTGAGACCCCAGCAGGGAGATCCAGGAGGTCTCAAATTGCCATGCATGTACTAAATAACAATACCCATCCCTCGGACCTAGATGGGGCAGAGGAAAATTACTTCCCACTAAGAGATGTGGGGCCTACAGAGAGCATATCAGGAGAAGCTGAGAGAAAGGGACCTCTTTAGCCTGGAGCAGAGAAGGCCAAGGGGGGATCTACTTGCACTCTTCAGTTATCTAAAGGAGGTTAAAGAGAAGACAGAGCCAGACTGCACCTGGAAGAGGCCAGTGAGAGGACAAGAAACAATGGGCACAGGTTGCAACAAGAGAAATGCTCATTAGACCTAAGGAAAAAAATCTTGTTTGGGAGGACGTTTCAGCATTGGAACAGGTTTCACAGAGAAATTGTGAAATCCCCATCCTTGGAGATTTTCAAAACTCAACTGGACAGAGTCCTGGACAACATGAGCTAACTTTGAAAATAGCCTTGCTCAGAGTGGGGGTCAAGGTTGGAGCCCTGCCAATGTCCTGTCCCACCTGAGGTATTCTGTGACAGCTATACAGTGAATACCACAGAAGCCAGCTCTGCAAGTGAACCCTGCCACTGATGCTTCATACAGTATTCTCTCTGCCACACTGGACTTTCTTCATACAGGCATTTCTGTCCCTTCACTCCATGAGCCTTTCTTTGGTCTTTATGTTCTGCAAAGCTCGATCCTCACTGTTTGCAACAGGCCTCAACCCATTGTAAAGCACTATGTAATAACAACATTTCTTGATCATGATTCAAAACAATAGCTACCACCCAAGTTCTTGGCTCACTCCATAGTCCAATATCTAACAGCATTCAGTTCAATCCAATATTATCTGCATCTCCACCCTCTTTGACTCCAGCTTCAGAGCCTGGCCAGCGTTGAGCCCACACTGTTCCTGCTCGCAAACCCTAAGCACTCTGACTGCTACTTGGAATGAAGAGGGAGCACTTGGAGATGAACTTTTAGCAGTGCAAACTCTAGGGAAGGCTGAAGTTCTTGCTTGTCTGTCACTGATTTATTGATGCCTCCCTAATTGTGGAATGCCAACCATACATGGAGATCTGCAGAAAGAAAGGACTTGGCTTGAAGGAACGAGAGGTCATCACAGGCAAATCAGACACAGGCACCGAGAAATGTTTTTGGTTTGGTTTGGTTTGGTTTTTTTTTTTCTTTGCTGCTGCAGTGAATGTAATAAATGTGCATCTGCTGAGCTGATCCTACTGACAGAGTTTTCCCTTGTTCCAGAGTTGGCCTTAACTCTTCTGAGTAACCCTGATTAGCAGTGATCTGCCCAGCAAGGGTATGTGTGCATATGTATGAGAGAGGGAGAGACAGTGCTCATTTCCAAAGCAGACGTTTTGTTCATTCTCTGCCAGCCATTTTTTGGATGGAGGTATTTTTTTCCTTCATTCTTTTGGGTCATAATGTAAGCATGAATTTTAAAATGATCCATAGAAGTAAGATTTAATAAGCTCACTGGCATAGTAATACACCAAGAAGAAAAAAAAAGAGCAAAAATCACAGACCTTTTCTCTAGACCTTCTTTACAAATGTGGGTACTTTTAATTAAAAGTTAATCTATAGCAAACACTAGAGAATAGCATTTGTTGATTTCAGAGAGTGTAATCTGCAATAGTTCCTCATGTACCACTCTAACACACATCTTTTGTGCCCTCTTCTTCACTTCCCTCTTGAGATGGAGCAGATCTCTGGTTTAGCAGCCAGCATCTGTTGCCGATTACAGGAGCTTAAGATTTCACCTCTGAGGAGCAGAGGGGGAGCAGATTGGCGTCCCTGTATGTAGTTGCACACATCTTTTCTCTGGCACTTCACTCCACACGCTGTCACTCCTCCCTTCTAGATTTGCTCTTCCAGACCCTCCTCAAATCAGCCCTCTCCCCTATTAGCCCTCTTCATACACCATGCCTGTGAGACAGATCCTGTCGTTTCATCCCAGTACCAGAGCTAAAGAGCATTGATTCCATGCCACACCAGAGAAAATGTGCAGTCTACTTTACACTTTGGATTAATCATACTAATTGAGCATTTTGAACCCAGCTTGCTGTGCATGGCTGAATGCAGCGTCCAGATTAGGGTCTACAGCAGACAAGCTGTCGTTGGATTGAGGTTTCTGAGTCACGCTATTGAAGCGACACTCGTGGTGAAGCATTTTATTAATAACTTTTGTTGCAGAACTTCATCCCAACAGTCAGTCTAAAAATGGTACTACTTATAATTGCACTTACATCTTGTAGCACAGGGTTATTTTGTCATTTGTTTATGTTAAGTGGTTTTGTTTTGTTTTGGTTTTTTTTTTTCTATTTTAAGCCTTCTTCACTGTAACCTGAAGGCTTGCTCCTGCCCTGCTTTGGTTGTTGTAATATAGCTCCGTTTATTGAAGAAGGTTTTTCCCCAGTGTGCAGACCTGAGGGTTCAAACCTAAGTTCTAGTTTGGGTATAGGGCAAGTTGGCTGACAGAAGTCAGATAAGGTGGAGCAAGCAGGTCACAGACATGGCTGACCAAAGCAGAGACTCAATACAACTTAAGACACCTCGGTTTGAGTATGGCTGGTGCCGAGGAGGCTCTAAGGAGGGAATAACCTCCTGCAGCGCGGGAGCAAGGAGCAGCAGCAGCAGGCTGCGTGTGGCAAAGTCTGTGCAGCACCTTCCTGCGCTAAACTTGGACCCAGTGTCTGGAAATCTCTCGCATTCCCCTGGCAACGGATTCACTTTCCAAAACAAAATGAACTAAACCAGAATCATTTCCTATGAATGAAGTCGGGATGGAACATAAAACACAGGCGGGGAAATATATATATGTGACATACTGGAGCCAGCAGAGAGAATGATTTCATCTAGCATCCAGTTGACTAGTAAAGAGAGTCAGCAGCCCCCGAGGAGAAAGCCATTAACACACAAACACATTTTATGCTGGCCAAGGTGAGAAAGGAAGGGCTGTAGGTACTGAGGTGACAGCTACTTTAGGATCAAAGGAGAAGGCTGAGAGGAAACTATAAAACTAACTTCAGATCTGGATGTAGGAGGCTGTGTGAACAGAGGGGAGAACTTAATTAAATGTGGCAAACAATGACTATTTTTTCTGGGGAAGGAGCAGCAATGATTTCACTTCCAAGATACTACACCTGAGCAAACATTATCCAAAGATGGCTTGAATTAGGACTTCACTGCCGGTATGGTAATGCAGACCTAACCTTGACTTCAAAGGCTAAGAAAAGTAATTGGGGCGGGGGGGCTCTGGTTTGCCAGTGGTGCTCAGTATCCCTCCCCTCTCTTGCAGAGTAGCTGTAATGGATAGCTGCTGGGCCGTGCTGAAGATGTGGCCATCTCACTCATGCCAATCATTTCTGACAAGACCAAAAAAAAGAAAGAAATAAGGTTGCATCAGTGCTGAGGTGGGTGGCCCAGAACATCTGCCAGGTGAAATGCTATAGCTAATATAGCTCAGGGAGAAAACACGAGCATCAACAGCATAGGGTGGCCTATAGGTCACCAGATGTAGGCCTCATCATCACGGCAAATCTCCTGCAAACCATCAAGCCAGGAACCAACTAGCAGATTTCAACCTTAGCCCAGGCATTGGTGGTAATGGGGGAATTTTTGCACCCGGCTAGGGGCTGGGACAGGAAGGCAGCAAGACATGGTTTGCCCAAGCAAGCCCTACAGCGGTGCAGAGAAAGGAAAAGGAGAATGAGAAAAGAACAGAACAGACTGCTGCTGTTGACCTCGAGTACAAAGAGGTTATGTACAGAATGACATCTAGGCTGGATTACTAAGAATTAGTATACAAGCATAGCAAAAGCAAGGAAAGTCAAAACCAGAAAGTCTTTGAAAAAAAAAGAGCTGGGGAATTATAGACTAATGAATTTAATTTCAATTACAGGAAAAATTCTGGAATTAATAATGAAAAAAGCTATTTGTAAGGAACTGGAATGTTACAGGATCAGTAACAACCAATATTAGCTTCATAGTCTAGTCTTGACAAACCCATCTAATTTCCTTTTAAAACAAGGAGACAGACCTCGCAGGCCAGTAAGGAGAAGCAGATGTCAGTATCTTGACTTGAGTAAGTCCTTTGACACTGTCTTGCATGAAATTCTCATAAACCAGCAAGGAATGTGCGGTCTATCTACTGCAGAGCAGACAAAGCACTGGTACCCAGAAGGTTGTGAACAGGACTTTGCTCTCCACGTACAGGAACCTATTGAACAGAGATGTAGTTTTTTTTCTCTGTCTCTGACTCCAGTCTATTAGTGACTTCGACTGTGAGCTAGAAGACAAATGATTAAATTTGCAGGATGCCTGAAGCTGGAAGGATCTGCAAGTGCATCGAAGACAGGGTTAGAATTTAAAAAAAAAAACAAACCAGCAGCCTGACAAATTAAAGAAACAGTCAGGGAAATAAAAGAAAGGACACAGTAGGAATCATGTGAGGCTCCACACTGAGGAATAACTGACTGCACAAATATGGATATGGAACTTCTGGGGCTGAGGTTTAGTGCAGATTAAAAACTGAACTCTTTGTCATCAGTGCCAAAAAAAAAAGATGTGGGCTAATTAGATACAGTCCAGAAGAAAATAAGAATAATCAGAGCTCTAGAGAACGTGATCTGGGAGGAAAATCTGAAAGACTTGGTAAAGGTTAGCCTTAAGAACAGAAGACCAAGGATACACAACGAGTCTTTAAGTTCATGAAAGATTGCAGCAAGGGGAGAAAGGCACTGCTCAGTTCTACCTGCCCAAAATGGGGAGGTTAAGAAATAATAACAGGCTTAAACTGCAGTAAGAAAGATTCAAACTTGATGTTACAAAAATATTAGGGCAAATAGATGAAAGCAATGCATAAAGTGCCCAGGAGTGAAGCCTCCCTAAGTGGACAGCTTCCAGAACATGTTGGATTATCTGTCAGGAATGACAGAGGTATCCTGCCTCCGGGATCTGGAGGGGGAACAGAGATTTGGGGGTAGTCAGCACCTGTTCTGGGGGAGGTTGACTGAGGAGGAGGGCTGGGAAGGGTCCATATTAAGGGAGGGTCTTGTTAGGAGTATTCAGTGGGATAGGCAGGGGGGAGTGCTAGGATGTTTCTCCTTCCCCTTTCTTCAGTCTGCCTCCCAAAACTTCTTTTCCCCTCTGCACAGGGCCTGTTTCCACTTACTCCCTTTGTAGTTCCTTGTCTGCAGTAGGTGTCTAGATCTTTTTGCACTTCCCCAGCCGCTGCTGCATGCCTGAAGAGCAGGAGGGGCCAGTCCAGACTAACCTTGTCCTGGGGAGGTGAAGGATGCAGGGCCAGAGCATCAAAAACCCTGGAGGTAGGGCTTGCTGCTCCCACTGCCGTTGGTGGGATGAGGTGGGGAAATGGCTATTGCTGCTGCAGAAGGAAGCTCCCTGCAGCCAGCACTGCCGGCGGCGAGAGGAATGGAGGGATATGCCTGCAGGAGGTGAGAAACCGGTGGTTTGCCTTCATGCTTCCCCAGCAGCAACCAGCGCCTGTCTCCTCTGGCCTAAGCAAAGAGAAAGACTGCAAGTCTGGCACCCAAGGCAACTGCTCACGTCGGCTGTGCCTTGGAGCACGTTGCAGATCCCAATGTGAGGTGTTTTTCTCACAACAGGCAGTACGGTAGACGTCAAAGCCAATTTGCATCTGTAGCCTGATCTTAACAAGGTTCTTACTCTGGTTACAGAGCAGCAATGTAAACAGAAGGTGACTGGTGACCACAGGAGAGATAGGTAGGATAAACTGAAGACCCCAGAATTGGAAGTTACCATTGTGTTACTTCTGTTCCACGAAAACCTGCATTTGTGAATGGAATTGCACTATGGGGAAGTACAGTTTCAGGAGTAGAACATATTATAAACCGACATATCATCCTTGGATGCCAGAGTAGGGGTTGTTAGGTGTTTGTATCCACAGATAAGTTGCAGGCACACCGCTGCTATCAGCCACTACCACCTTTTCCTCTGTGTTCCCATTCTAAATTTAAATTGCACCCTATGCTCTGCCCTGACAACTAAGCACTTCAGGACCCCTGAATTGTGCTTTCTGTTATTTGGGATCAGAATAAAATTGTTCCTCGTTGACACAATGGCATAGACTTAGCATTTCAGCTGGTAAGTCGCAACTGAATCACTTGGAACTACATGTATACGCTATATACCAGGACCTGCAGCGCGCTCTTAAAAGAACCCAACTCCAACACTGAATGAAAAGCTAGCCCCTTAAATATTTAACATTAATAATGACTCTGATGATCAACAGAAAACTTAGGATAAGATTTTCAGCTTGTGTAAACTGGCTGATTTAGATTTCATTGGAAGTAACAGTGCCAGCACATCAACTAAGCAACCTGACCCTATGAGCCAACACAATCAAATCTATACTGTCTACTTTCAAAGAAAGATTGGTTCTAAGTGTTTTCCTGGTCTTTTGGGTGTTCACAGATCATTTGTTCAATGATAGTCTCACGTGCGTTGCTAATTATTACCAATAATCATGTTGCATCGCATTAGCAGCTCAGCAGAATTGCACTTGCTAGTACATTAGCCTGCTCTTTCCTTGTATGTTTTTACTGGCAAAACCCATCTCTGAGTATTTATTTTCATTCAGCTGAACACTAGTGATATACACAGAAGGGCCAAGAGACGTCATGGTACCCTATGGGCAGCAGACTATATTCCTATGGGTCAAATCCTCTTCTAGTGTCAATCAGCATTGAAAATCAATGGAGGTGCAATGATTTCACAGATGTAGGAGCCAGGTCAAGTAATCTTTGTCCCACACTCCTGCCTTACAGGCCATGTCCTGAGCACGTGGCATAGTGCTGCCTCTCCTGCTTCACCTCCAGCACCAGCACCCTATGCTTTGTTACCATGTGATTCGTTACCCTCAACTCCTGTTGGGTCCCCAGCTCCTCTGCAAAGATGCTCTCCCTGCGTCCTGGGGTAAATAAGTGCGTTCAGCCAAACCCCGGTGCAGCCAGGGAGAAGTGACAAATGCTTTCTTAGTGGCAGAAGTGGTCCCATTGTCAGAAATCAGAAGAATCATTTCCTGGTTACAGTAGCTTTCAGATACATTGATCCAACTTCAACCCCCAAATAAAGACACTGGGAGTGATATATTGGCTATTCTGTTTCGGTGACTGAGCACTCGAGAGCAAGAATGCAGCTCCCAGAGGCGCGACACAAGGGCTTGAAGAGGTTGGCTGTATTTTCTTCCACTTAAAACTGGGAGAGGTGAATAGCTGGTGAAAGTGGGGAGGAGATTGATGGCTTTGGAAACTGCAAGGCCTTCTCCCTATGTGGGACAGCTTTGGTACAGACAGTCAGACTCAAGCCTGACCTTGCCCTCCCTGACCTGTCAGTAACCTCAACCCTGACTTTGGAAGGACCACCCTTCTCCTGGGGGAAGAACAGTTTAGGGAATAGGGGGAAAATTTGAATGGTGATCTGGTCAAGACTATTTTACTTTCCAGGAGAAGACAGTCTGTGAGGTATGTAGAAGCTTGATGTCCTTCTCATGCTCTGGTATTCATGGCATAGCAACCTTGTGGTGCTCGCACAGCATTAGCCCCAAACGTGGTCTGAGACTGACTACCTCGTTACCCTTCTGCATGGAGCGCCTTCTTGCCTCCTCTGCTGAGTCTCCATCTTCATTGCACTTTGGATGCCACGACAGCAGTCAGACTACATCCCTGATGGAATTCGTTGAGTCTCTCCTTCTTCAAAAGTCATCAAGATCCAAAACAGGCTCTTTCAGACCCAAATATTTCAGCAGCATGAGCCCCAAACTCATCTCATAGCTCTCTGCTTCCCCCTGCAAGGAAATCACCCCCGCCCTCAGAGCTGCCTCCCCCCTGCTTACCCTTTCTCATAACCAGCCATCTTTCACCGTCCCATTTCGGTAAAACACTCAGCACACACGGCAGCAGAGGGGGAGGGACCGAGGGGCTGGTGGAAGCCACTCAGATTTCACATTTATTTAATAGCCATGGCTGTGCTTGTTTGATTTATCTTCACACATACGTTTGACAGATATGGTCTCATAAAAACTCCACAGATTAAAAACACCAAAAACGCCTGCAGCCATACTGTGTTAGCATGCAGTCTGGCTCCAGCTCCGGAGCTAAGCAGAGGTGAAGCTCGCTACAGCTGACAACACCCCTCAGATGGGAAACCTTTCAGTTTGCAATGCCCAAAAATGCAGGGTGCTCAAGTGTAGCTGGACCTGATTTCCCCAGGTGGTGGTGTCTGGGCAAAAAATAAAAAAGGTCCCAGTTTCCTCTTGTCTTGAAATATCCTGCTATACTTCAAATAAATTGCTTTGTTCAAATAAACTTACATTTGGGTGGCTGATCTCATCCTTCCCCCAAATCCTGTGTGATGCAGCAGTGTTCAGAATCTCTCAAGAAAGTTTATGATTTTTATAGCACTTCCAAAAAAACCTCTCCAAAGTCACAGCAATTAAAGTAAGCTTGCTTCACTCTTACCTTGCAAGGGCCTTATGAGCTTGCTGTATTTGTATTATTCCTAACATTCCCTTAAAAAATTGAGGTCTTATTTAATGATTTGGATTCATACTGTCGTGATTCTGATAAACACATTTTCACTGGAGTGGAACTGTGCCTTTGTACAACTTGTGCACAAAGCAGCTACTATATAGTTTGGGCTATATGTTCCACAAAAGCACAACCAACTTTAACATACATATATTTCACAGTCTTTTTTTTAAAGGGGAGCACACCTGAAACTCTCATTCCCAGCATCAAGAGAGGCAAAGTGAAATAGCTGTCAATGAAGTCATAAGCATGTTAATGTTGCTCAAAGGTAGGACTCCAGCTGCATTCAGGTGGCGTTTTATTATGCGTATAAATAACACCCCCTCAATGTCTCAGAGCTGGCAGCACGGTCTGGAAGAAGATGCTCAGGGCTGAGAGTAAAAGACCCTGTGTTCCAACCTGCTGCTGCGGTGGCCATTTCGTTTCTTTACATGTTACTCCCATGTATAAAATAACGTTCTTAATACTTACCTGTCACACAGGATAGATCTTGCTCTGTTAACAAAAGTGAACGCGAAGGCCTGTGTATCTGGCCCACAATTATCTTGGCTGGTTAAAACCACGGGAGAAGATTAGTGTGAGAAATTGCGATTGCTTCTCTGTGGGCGGATAAGATACTTGTGGTTGCCCCTCTCATTAGGGACGATTTTTCCCAGCTATAGAGATGTCATCTTTTCTGTTTTAGGTAAATAACTAAGGTGGATTCAACAAAGGTTTGGAAGCTGCATCTTTTCCTGGCTTCAGATCACCTGGTTTTGTTTATGGATATCTCCTCTATCGCTGATCTCCTAGCTGTGACCTGGGGTCCATCATCCCCTTGGTGCCATAGCCACCCAGTTTTCATGGTCACACTGAGCAGCGTCACTCCGGTCACAACCCATAGGTGCAGCTCAGCGCCTGGCAGGGAGTCATTTTCCAAAGGTGAGGACTTCCAGGCAGTGGTTCCCTCTCTCATTAGGGACAGTTTTTCCCAGCTATGGAAATGCCGTCTTTTCATTTTTAAGCAAATAATTAAGAAGTTTGCAGACACTCTGCCTTCATGACACACTCACCAGCTCTCCTGTTTTCTGAGGACACTAGACAAGGATTGCAGAAACTGCTCATCATGGCCTGGCTTTTTCTCCCCCTCTTACTCTGTTGCTGACAGATGAAAAACTTAATTCACCCTCATTAGTAGTTTCAAGAGGTGGAAGGACATGCTTCCAGACTGAGGACCAACTTCACACCACAGACGACTCCTTTCTGGAGTCTGCACCATTTGAAGAGAGATCACTTGTGGACAGTGTATTAATTACAACACCTGTTGTACACATCATTACACACAAGTGCCACACACATCGGGCAGTGTCTAGGCTTGGACACTCAAGCCTTAACCCGTGACAAACCGACAGTGAAGACCCATGGTCTGACATGACTCCTTTCAGAAACAGGCCAGCCTTGGCCAGAGGCAGAGCATTACAAGTTCCCTCAGAAAGCTGCAAGCAACGTGGAAAGGCAGGTCCCTGAGGCGCACAAAATGAAATAACCACAGATGAGATCTGGCTGTCACAACAAGGAAAACCATATCTCCTACATATAAATGCAGAAAAGGAGGTCATCCTCACAGTGGTGACATAGCCACCGATATGCAGCATTTCTATCCCTTCTTTTTCATTGTGGATAGCTACAGAGCCACAAGGAAGGTCCTGACAAGCACTCAAGGAATTCAGCTGCTGGTTGGCTATGCAGGACTTGGGAGATGGAGGGTGAAAGTGATGCATGGAAATTAAGTTAATTTTAAACCACAGGCAAGAGAAGAGACTTGCTAGCAGTTACTTAAGAGAAGCTGCTGACTGTTTAAATACCATTAAGAAGATTAATGTTGGCCTGCAGAACCACTGAAAAATTAGGGCTGGAAGGGACCTTGAAAGGTCAGACCAGTCCATCCTGCTAACCCAAAGCAGGATCACCTAAACCTCGGACATCCCTGACAGATGTTGCTTAACTTGATCTTAAAGCTCTCCACTCCCCAGGCAGTCTATTCTTTATTATCCCTGTCATTAGAAAGTTTTTCCCAACATCAAAATTGAGTCTTTCCTGCTGTGACTTAAGCCTTCTTTTTTTCTTTTTTTTTTTTTCCCTCTTCTCCATCATGGACAAGGAGCAAAGATTATGTCCTTTTATGTGCTTAAAGACTTCAGTTCTCTCCTCCTTTGGGTTAGAGAATTTCAGTTCTTTCAAGCTTCCCTGGTAGGTAATGGTTTCTCAGTTTCCGCTCTTCTCTCTGCTGGGCTGGATCCAATTACCCCACATCTCCCCTCAACTTACTTTCCATCACCTCAACACCATGACATAGCTGACTCACATTCAGCTTTTGATCCTTTTTCTGAAGAACTGCTACTTAACCCATCACTCCCTCCTCTGTACTTGAGGAGTTCATACTGCTGCTCAAGTGTACGACCTTCCACTTATCCTTATTCAACTGCCTCCTATTTCTTCCAGACCATTTCCCCAATTTGCCCATTTAGTTTTTAAATCTAATCCTGCCCAACACCACATCCACAGTTGTACTTCATGCGTAAAATATGATGTTCCTATGTTTATCCTTCATAACAGAAGAAAAAAAAAATAAAGCTGAACTGAATCGGATATAGGGTGAAACCCCACTGAAAACCACCTTTCACTCGAACAAGTTGCTGGCAGCGGTGCCCTGAGTGAGGTTATTCAAATAGGTTTGTACTACTTTCTACAGGAGCATGTTTTCCCAGATGCCTTCAAGTATCAAACACCAAACGACCTTGACAGCCACACAAGGTGACTGCAGTCAGGCCTCTCCTGCTTCTCACCTCCACCTAAAACCCCCTTTTTGTTTCGCTGCGTCTCTGTCCCATCTGTCTTCGGCCTACGCACCCTCGCTTTCCCCCTCACCCCAGCCCCCCCGTG
>NW_009630185.1:0-13902 GCF_000690535.1 Cariama cristata
GCCGTGCAAGCGGCCATCTATCTTCTTGTCATGTACCTGCAGCTGCACGTTGCCTACTTTCTCCTTGGACGCATTTTGAGTGGCCTTATGGGAGACTACAACCTGATCCTGGCCAGCTGCTTCGCCTACGTGGCCGACACCAGCGACAAACGCACGCGTACCTTTCGCGTCGCCATCCTCGAGGCATGCCTCGGCATCGCGGGCATGCTGGCCAGCATCGGTGGTGGCCAGTGGCGCAAGGCTCAGGGGTACATCAACCCCTTTTGGCTTGTGCTTGCTGCCAGTCTTGCTGCCACTCTCTACGCTGTTTTCTGTCTTCAGGAATCGGTGAAGCAGCAGAAACCAGCCAAGCTGTTCACGCTCAGTCATTACAAGGCTGTCTACAGGCTGTACACGGCCCCAGAACAACTGAGCTCCAGGTGGAAGCTCGCTCTTTACTCCCTGGCTTTCTTTCTTCTTGTCACAGTACATTTTGGAACCAAGGACCTCTTTGTTTTGTACGAGCTTGGCTCCCCTCTCTGCTGGGCCTCTGACCTCGTTGGGTACGGCGCAGCCGCCAGTTACCTGGCTTACCTGAGCAGCCTGGGAGGGCTGCGGCTGCTGCAGCTCTGCCTTGAAGACACCTGGGTGGCAGAGATAGGATTGATCTCCAACATTTCTGGACTGGTTGTCATTTCTCTTGCTACTACAACACCACTGATGTTTACAGGTGATGCTGAATTCTTAAATCCCTGTATCTCAGGCTCTTAACTTAGAGGTGCCAGTAGATGCAGGAGGGCAGTGTGCTTCTGGGAGTTCGAGCACGTGGAGGAAGTTCTGCCTTCATTTCAGCCCGTGTACCAACAAAAGTGTGGCTTGCTGACAGCAAAGTTGGCTGAGCACTGGAGTTGAAAGTGCAACCATATAGTTCCTGGAATATTAGGTTTCCCAGAAGCTGTATTACACTGCAGACGCAGACTAAAGTGCATTATGAGAAGCAGGAGGGTGAATTGGGTCTAAACGTAGCAGGGAGAAACTGCCGGGAGCTACAGATTTCTGGGATTGACTTTGGAGACTTTATTTTTCAGCTGAGCGTTCCCTAATGTGCTGTATCTTGCTCACAGGTTATGGGATTCTGTTCCTTTCCATGGCAGCCACTCCAGTCATCAGAGCCAAGCTCTCCAAGCTGGTCAGTGAGACGGAACAGGGTAAGGAGTTAGCCAGTATGCTTAAGCCAGGTCCTGAAACACCGTCCTCTTGGAGCATTGAAACCAAGCTGCTTTGGGAGGTTAGGACTTCCCTGGCTCCTTTGGACTCCTGTGCCCCTGCATTCACCCTCAGGCCCAGAGTAACATCTTATTTTTTCAGAATAATTGTCATTCATCTGTTTAGACTTGCTACGTTTTCAAGATGAGGACGAGAGAGGAAAAGCAAGATGAGAAGTATTGCATCCAAGCTCCGGAATAGTTCATTCATCCATCTGTTCGTTTCCAAAACTTTTACAAGGAGCAAGAGTTACAATGGATTATATAACAAGCAGAAAAAAGTGATTTCCCTGACCATGACTCTTTTCTGTAGATCAGTAACAGTGGGAAGAAACCCAGTGTTGTTAGAGGGTTATATTATTGACCATGGTGAAAGATCATGGATAACCCGTAGGAGGAGCATGTCTGCCTTTCTTCCAGTAATTTGGAGAGCTTGCCCTTGCTGTTAAACACTACATAGGAATGCCTCTGCAGGCAAACAGAAGGGAGAAGGGAATTGAGGTGTGAAAGATCAAAAGGCGACTTTGCACAATTCACGTTTCTGATGTTAGAATGAAGGTGGCGCACACTTGATGCCAGATTTATGACGCTAAATCTATCAAGTGCAGTCTTCCGCTGTACTTAATGTTTAACAAGCAATAAGGTGTGCTTGACAGTAAACAGGTCGATATAGCCCTTTCTAAAGTATTTACAACCCAGCTGGTAATATCCCTGGTCAGCTCTGGTGATACAAATTCTGGAGATCAGTGAAGTGGTCCTGGCGACAGAGAAGCTGAACTTGACAGATTTGGCCTGCTAGGCCAGCACCGTGTGCCTGTTCTCTGTTCCCACCTCTCGCTTGGCACACTTGATAATCAGACACCGGGTTTCTGATGGGAAGTGCAAACCCTTAGAAAGATTCAGAGAATGTCAGTGCAGGTGATGTGTTAAAGACGTTTGCAGCAGGGCTGTCTCACCATCAACCTCTTACGTATCTTTTCCAGGTGCTCTCTTTGCTTCTGTTGCCTGTGTGGAAGGGCTGTGTTCACTTGTGGCTACAGGAGTGTTCAATTCTCTCTACCCTGCCACCTTGCACTTCATGAGGGGATTCCCATTTCTCTTCGGGGCTATAATTCTCCTTCTTCCAGCAGCTATTATTGGGTAATGTACTTCAAATTTCTGAACTTTGCCATAGCACCTGTGAAGTGTAATATGAAAAATACTGTTTACTCTACTTAGGATAGAGGCTCACAGTTTTTAAGGCGTATTTTCAGTTATGCTTGTGAGAGGGTGTTTAGTGCCCCAGTAAGCAGAGGTGCCGGTCCATTTCTTCTGGCATTTGAATCCTAGCGATAAACCTGCAGCCTGAGTAATATAGCTGCCGACATTCAGAGTACTTCAAAGTCTTACTCCACCCTCAAAGTGAAATCCAAAATGTGGAGTTGAATTTGAAAGTCTCCTTTATGGAAAAGATGGAGCTGTCTTAGCGGTCTCTCTCCTTGTCATTTCTTGGATAACTAAAGCAAAAGTTGTGTCATGATAGAAAACAAATCCCCTGGTAAGTCCTAGGAGAGATTTGGGATTTGTTGTAGATTTGCAGTAGACATGCAACAGCTCCTGGCAGGGTCATTTTGTTCTCTTCCATTGAAACTTTAAAACTTACTTCATTCAGCAACATCCTAGTGTGCCTTTGTAGGCTCTAACTGTTCTTTCTTTCTTAGGTGGATAGAAATCTGGGATTCAAACCATGAGTACAGTCACTTCTCAGATGCTTCCCTGTCCCCTGCAGATGGCTGAGCAGCAAGGAGTTGGCCAGCTCAGCAGTGTCCATCTGAAGACTGCTCTTTATTCTTCCCTTGAAGGACAGATTAGTGTGGGAGGAACACCCTGCTTGTCCTTACTGATTTTTCAATGCCAAACAGTTGGAAATCACAGCTCTGACTACCAGTAGGAACTTGATTTGCAGATGTGAATGCCTCCTCGTCGTTGTGTTGGCTCATCTGTCAGAGAAAACCCAAGAGACCCAAAAACTAATCAAGAGTAGAAGCTATTGTTGGCCGTTTGCAAGGCTGGTTAGTGATTTGCGGTTTGTTGGGGAAGGAAGGTTCTGTGGCATGCTTTTAGTGGTGAGAGAGGACTGAATTCTGGTTTAATTGCCAAACATGTCTCCTCTGAGTACTACAGTGTGCAGCAGATGAGCTGTTGGTGTGGGTGAGGTCCAGACCAAAGCCTGCAGAGCGAGACTGAAGCAGAGGTACCCAACAGCGTGCTGCTGAGGAGAAAGGTCTGTGCTCCGAATCAGTGTGTTGTCAATAAAAGTCATACAAATGTCGCATGCCGGACTAGAGTCCTACAGAAATCCTTATGATGAGAGGTAGTTTACCACAGGAGTGCTATTGCCGTCCTTATTGACTAAATTAGCTTTAGCTTCACCAGTTAGAGGTGTCCTGGGGAGAGAAGGCAATGCATGAAGTGCTTGTAGTTAGGGCTACCAGGGGCATGTCCTGCCTGTCTGTCTGCAGCTCAGCCCAGGATTTCAAAGGTCCTTTTGAGAAGTAATAGCTTGTGTGGGAATGCTCTGGTGCAAGTAGGTACTTTAATTGACAGTTGCCAAAACTGATGAAGTTAAGGCTAAAACTGATAACATTGGGCCCCCCCTAACTGGAGACTCTTGCACTACAAATTTGAGGCCCCAGCTTTGATCAGCGTGCCCTAGTGTCACGTGAAATTACTGCTCTGCTTATGGCAGAGCCAGAAACAGTCTTCCCTCGTCAATACACAGTGCTGTTGCGATGAGCTGGCGTGGGGACGGGACTAGTATCTTTGGAGGTAAATTTTTTTGTTATATGGGGCATAATTTTGTGTCAGTGACCTCAATTCTGCTGCCCTTCTCAGGATGTGTTGGTGCCAGCAAGTAAACGCTGTGTTCATGGTTGCACTTAATTGTTCTTTTCAAAGCATTAACTGTATTGCCTCAATCCTATTTTCTTCAAACTGCCATAAACCAGCAGTTCTGTGTACACTGCGTTGCACACACTGTTCAGATGCATGCAATAATGTCTTTAATGTGATATTGCTTAGCAGACATGTTACTTTCAGAATAAATAAAACCTCCATTCTCTTTTATGGTTCATAAAAAGATAGCTTTTCTTGTACAGCTGTTGATGTAATTTGTCCGTGCCTCGTTCTGTGCTTCTCTCCATTATTTTCATGCTTCTTCCTTTATTGAAGACTCTGCCGTAAAGAGGCAGCAGCGGGAAGTTACCTGTCCTATGGAGAATGAGCGTGTGAGAATCCCAAGTCAGGAAAAATGCAGGTTTGGGACTTGCAAGCAGCCAAAACTTGCTTTTCCTGAACACCGGCATAAACCTTGCGTGAGTGCTTAGTCTGTAACCTGTCCTTCAATATGCAGTAAATGTGAAATGCTTATATACAGCTTTGTTCCCTGTTCACTAGGAGTTTGTGAAAAATCAGGAGAATTAGGGAGTGGAGAAGTAGGGAGGCTTTAAGAACTTGGTGTCATGCCACTTGATCCGTGTAGTTATGCCAGTGGACATGGGCAGGCTAAGCCCAGAATTAGCCTCCCTGAGGAACAGGGCATGCTGTGAGTGTTGTGTGAGATGTTTGTAGCAGAACTGATCGTGAAGTCGTCTCTACCAACGGACTCCATGGACGCCAATGCTAGCAGCTGCTCAGTGTTGTGCAGTGAAGTGAAACTTGTGTACTGGCTCTGCTTTCCTGTTTGTGTCAGCGTGCTTGCAAGGGAGAAATTCAATAGGAACTGTTATGCTCTATTAAAAAAAATGAAAGTTTTTCTAGGCTGTCCTCCAAGAACTACAACCATGAAGCAAATGATCCATGCATCGTGACTGGGAGCAGCGTGTAGAGAGTCCCTGGGGACGCGGTGAGCTACATCAGTCCATGCAAAGGTGAGCGTGAAGTGTGGGTCCCCACAGAGAATGGTGCCTGGAGAATGTCAATTCTGCTGCCCCTTCAGAGGATGAGAAAGCATGACAGCAAGTGTGAGAAGGCTGCAGGCAGAGAAGCATGTGACACAAACAGAAAAGAGAGGGGGATTTACAGTATAAACTGGATTTATTAATAATGTCTGATAGAACAACTTTGTGACGTGACATAGCAAAGGAATAAGGAAGGATGAGAACAGAAGAATTAATTTCCTTGAGACTGTCTGCTCCAACTGGAAGGGGCTGGGTGTGGGATGTTTTGTCAAGAGCAGGGTGAGTTCATTAGGGTGAAAATAGCTGAATGATGGGGAAACAGGAAGAGTCACAGCCTGGGCAGCTGGAGCATGAGATAGGATCTCGTGGCAGGTGAGACACCTAAACTGGAGAGAACAAGTAAATCTCTACATTGAGTGGCAGGTGGGGAGGTTAATTGCTCGAGAGCTCCTGGGAAACGAGACGCAATAATCTCACTGTGTGGTATTGTAGGGAGAAAAATCCTTAGGACTGTTTGTGTCTGACTCCTTCAGTGGCCATGGGGGCCTTGACATTCAATCAGTTACTCAAGACTTTTCCCTGAAGCAGCTCACAAGTGGCTTTTATCCTTTGACAGATTCACCTTTGGGCTCATCTGCTGGCTTCCTCGTGTTTAATCTGGAGATTAGATAGATTCTATTTCTGATGAATGCTAGGCAGATACAGCTATTAACCTTTCACTGGAGAGCAAAGATGCCATTAACTGTGAGCTGATAAGAACTATCCATAAAGCTGTGATTAAGCACCAGAATTTAACTTTTTTTTTTTTTTTGTCCCCTCAAATGTTCATGGATCTAAGCCAAAAGGAAATGTGTTTGTGTTCCTGCCAGTTAAGACAGGCAGCAGGGCTTCGGGGAGAGCCAGGAGAAGGACAAGGTGGCTGAGACTCCTCATTACCTCCTGAAAGAGTTGAGTTATCTTGAGCAGGGACAGGCAGAGGAGCTTGCTGCTTCTGCAGGGTGGTGCATCAGCCTGCTCTCCAGAGCATCAGGACAGGCTGGTGTTCCCCGAACATGTCTTGCTCTTCCTCCTGTGTGTGCTCTGAACAGGGATGTCTTTTTGCATTATTCACTTAGCTCTGCATCAAAAAAGACTAACTCAGGTAGGAGCTGCAATTTCTGGTCCTAATTGCAAAATGGGATGTTGTTGAGAGCTTGCTCACCCTCCAAGCAGGTGTGAGAAGCAGGACAAGGCTGGGAGTGCAGAATTCCAGGGAGGTGTGTCAGGGTGCCCGTGGTTCCTCTCCTGCAGTGTTAGCAGCAGGTTCTGCCAGTCCTGCTCCCAACCGGTGCTCACACCTGGCAGCCTCCGCCTGCCCTTTGCATCGGCTTCGTTCTTCCCTGATATTTCAAGATGAGTAGCTGCAAAAAGACCTCGTGGGTCGGTAGAAAGAAACAAATGCTACTTGGTATTGCATCCAGCAGAGAGTAGGGACAACCCTGAGGAGCTTAGCCAGGGGTGAGTGGTAGTCAGCAAAGAGATATGCCAGCTCCTCTTTGAAGGAACAGACCACGGGAGATCTGCTGTGGAGCACCACCAACAGAATAAAATACAGTCAGTGCATAACAACTCCACAATTACAGTACTGCAATTAGCATCTTCTCTATCTGCAGGGATATATGTTTTCCAGAGTCACAATCCAGCCTCCTATACCCTGTAAGTATAGACCTGACAAAGTGGTAAAGCTGAGACTTCAGATGGAGGGAAGGGGCTTTTTTTAAAAGCATTTTTTGCACAGATCCTGCAGAAACTTCACGTGATCTGGCCCCAAACTTCCATCGCCAGAGTTAAGAGCACAAAGTGGTTTTGCAGCATTAGGAGGTGAAAGGCCCTTGAGGAGGGAGCGAGCTCATGTGATAACGGAACATTACTGGGAAACAGAAAGCTGCTGCTGAGCAGTTTAGAAGGCCTTTGTGTGTTATCTTTCCCAAACAGCAGGATTTTGTTAGGGCTTAGCTTTTATTTGCCCTTTCCTGCTCTCAGCTTCTGACTGCAACGATATTCCCGCAGCACACAGCAGAGGCCATACGATGCTTATGGACCGTTCCCTCTCAACTGCTCTTCTCTCTCATGTGTCCTCTTGCGCTGTACCCCTCACCAATTCCCCAGTTTTTGGTCCTCAGAAGATTCTTCCTCTTCGGACGTGTTTCTGGGGGAAGCTGCAGCCTTTGGCGGGGGTCTGGACAGTGTCGGTCTCCCTCGCACCCCTGCCTTGCAGGAGGCGTAGCCTGCATGTCCTGTCACCCCAAGGGAGGATGTGGAAGACAACTCGTCCATCCCAGAGTCCGCCCTGGCTTGGCTTGCCAGGCACCATAAAAGTGAGTACTGGCCTTTTAGTGCCAGGGGCTTGCATTTGGAGGGTGAAGGGGGGTTAATGAGCCACAGACCTTGTCTCAAGCCAGGGTACTGAGATGAGGAAAAATCTGGAGGGAGAAATTTGGCCCCACATAAAAAAAAGGGGTCACCTGGGAAGTCTCTGGAGGGGATGAGGCAGTGGTGCTGGTTCTAGGTCTGCCCCAGGGAGGATGAGCAGTCCAGACCGTTCTCCGACCCCGCCGAGGAGTCCCGGGAGGAACGGCCCTGGAGAAAGCGGATGATTTTATCAATTGTGGCCTCCTGGTACTCGTGGGACCACCTGTGTTCAAGGGGAAAATTTGATTTAATTTTTTCCATTGTGTGAGATGCCACAAGATAGTTCAGTTCATTTGGGCCAGGAGCCAGAGACCCCCTTCCTCCACCCCAGCTCTCTAGGAGCTCCCCTTTTCCCCATGGAAAAATGGAGGAACGCTGGATGCTGCAGGAAAACCCCTTTCCCCGTGCCGTGCCAGGCTAGAGGGCTACAAGCAGGTTGGGATGCCAGCCCAGGGTGCTGCTGCACGAAGGGGAAGCAGGAGGCGAGAGAAACTCAGGTGAGCTGCAAAACCTGCCAGCATCACTCCTGCCTGGAGGGCTGGGGGCACGAGGGTGGGCGTCCTCCCAGCGGCAACGGGATGGGGAGCTCTGTTACCCAGAGAAACCCCAAGCACAAAAAGAGCAGAAGGGTTATGGTGGGGACCTTTGCTCCCTTCATGGTCTGGAATACCCGAAGTGACTCACCTCCCCTTTGGCCCCTTCTGCCTCCCTCATCTGTTTCTCGTGATTTCCTCACGCTCTTTGCTACTGCTTAGGCAAGCCGTTCTCTCCAGGTGTCAAGGAACCCCGTGGCACAGGTTCCTTTTACTTACTTGATACCATTAAACTTCAGGACAGCCCTCATGTCCTTGGGAAGTGTTTCTGGGTCCGGCCACTCAAAATGGTCTGTAACAGGTACAATGTTCTTTCCAGAGTTCAGGGCTGTCACAATCTCCTGCAGGAACAGGCAAGTGCTCAGGCTATGGCTGATGTCAGCCCTTCACCAGCTCCTTCCTGCTCCAACATCCGCCAAGCTCCCACCTTGTGGCATCTCCTACCTTGTGCACCCAGTCCTTGCACTCGGGGTCTCCCATGCATTTATCCAGTGCGTTTGGGGACAGGACCAGCACAAAATTGCGGGCACTCATGACGCTTTGGATCAGCTTGTCCTCAAATTTCCCTGCCTCCAGCTTCTCCACATCGATGAACACGCTGAAGCCATGCAGCTGCAGGTGGACCTTCAGCAGGCTGGTGGCAAGAGGGGACAGCACCATGAGACATGATTCTTCGAGACATGGTTTAGTGGGTTTAGTGGGCATGGTGGCATTGGTGGAGGAGGACCACCAAGGTTGGACTTGGTGATCTTTGAGGTCTCTTCCAACCATAATGATTCTATGATTCTATGAGGAGAGCTACTGCCAGTGCCTGGGTTTCATGTGCTCTCCCACCACGTCAGCCAAGACGTGGTGAGACAGAGGAGCAGCGAACAGGCTCCCACAGAGAACGGCACAGTCCTTGAGATGCCAGCTGCCAGCCCAACCTGCTTACAGGTGTCTGGGCCCACGCAGAAAACACGGGGAGCCAGACATTAACTCCCTGCTGTGATCCCCTACAGCCCTACGAGGACAGTGTGAGAAAAGGGTAAGTCAGTGTCAAAGAGGGACAGGGTGGCAGTGACAGGACTGGGATTTAGCCTGTCCACCACGCAGATTATGGCATGTGCTGTCCTCGTGTACGCTGCAGCTTTTGGCAGCCTCTCCCTCCTCCCCGCTGCAGCCTACGGCTCTTCCAGCTCCACGCTTTTCCCACCACTGCTCACCAGCCTTTGCTCTGGGCTTCAGCCCGGCACCGTATCGTTGCCTGCAGGACTCACCTGGCCAGCTGCGAGCCGGTGCTCCTCCGGTAGCTGATAAATACATCAGTCCCATCGGATGCGGTTTGCAGCGTTATAGGGGAGTGAAGCATTTCTAGGCAGAGCACACAGCAACCAAAAGTTAAAAATACCCAACAGCTCATCCCAAACAACCCTCAAAACTCACCCCCCGCCCGCCTGCTCCGGTGCAGCGAGCAGCAGTGGGACCCGCACCCCTTGCAGCAGTGAGGATGCGGACGCGGTGGAAACCGGTGTTGATGTGGCAATCCTCCTGCAGCTGCTGCTCCGTCACCCGGTGCAAGAAGTTGCGGTTGATGCCACACGTCAGCAGGTTGTACGTGTACTGACGAAACTTGGGGTCGATGCCGCCCAGCCAATCGGCCAAGTTGCTGCGGTCGCAGGTGGAATAGTTTGCGAAGGTTTTCAGCTCTGTCAGCTCCCGGAAAAACCTGGCAGAGAAACAAATGAAAGTGGGGAGTGGGGAGAGGAGGCTGCTGGACCAGGCAGGACCTGGAGACATTTGGTACCGCATCTTTTATCTGCACAGGAGAGAGTGCAGCTACATGCTGTGGTGGAGAATGAGCTAAAGGAACAGGAAAAGAGAAGAACAGTTGCATGACTGTGGGAGTGTTGGTCCTTGGGACGTGGAGCTATGAGGAGGTCAGCTAAGAGAGGAGAAGCTCGGGTAAGTTCCCATCTTTCTGGGTAACTTGCAGGATCCCACCTCCCCTGTGCCGTAGGTGGTCTCTCCCCATCCCACACCTCTCCCATATATTGGCCCCATTGCAGGAATCCCTCTGGGACTGCGCACTGCACTGAAAAAGCCCTCACAGTCCAGGTTTTGCGTTTTGAAGATCTCTGTTCTTGTCTCTGCAAGAAGAGGAAGGGACAGACCTTTTCCCTGGCTCTGCCACTGTGGTGATGACCATGAGAGAGGTCAGTGTGCCCTGATGGTGGTTCTACCTTTTCCGAGTGATGCTGGAGTCCATCCCCAAATCCTCCTGCAGCTCCTGCTCCGTCAGCCTCAGGAGAATGTCCCCATCCACCTGGTGGTCCTGCCAAGAGAAATCCAGGCTGGCAAGGTCCCAGGAAAAGCTGTTGGGTGAGACGTTTACACCTCTGCTGCAAGATGGGGCAAAAGGGCCCATCCAGGTGTCCCTCCCCCGGCACACAGCCCTACCAGGAAGCTCTGGCAGTATTTGTTGAATCCAATCTGCTGCAGCCACGTCTGCACCTCGCAGGGCTTCCAGTTGGGAACCGTGGGTAGGATGCGCCGCGGAACCTCCTCGCCTATCATGCGCAGCACCTTTTTGGCCAGGGAGGAGGTTGTGCTGCTGGTGGAGTAGCACACTACCCTCTTCAGGCTCTGCGTAGCCCCAATCTCACTGAAAATCTGGGAACACAAAGGGAGGAGGTGTCATTTTTGCTTTGCCTCCTCCTCCGCACAACCTCTGCTGGGCAAGCTGAGGATCAGAGTACTTGGTGAGCTCATAGTGGAGCAAAAGACACCAAGATGCAGTTGTGGCAGCCCTCCCCTTTTGCATCTCCTTCCTTCAGGCCAACCTACCCTTTACCTTTGTTTTCTTCTGCCTGGTTTTGATGGCAGCCTCCGTGCAGAGGTAGAAGGCAGCGATGCACTGTGCTTCCAGCCTCGAGCTGTCCAGCAAGGGTACCAGTCGCTGCAGGTCCTCCGCCGTCCTCCCCTGGCTGTTGTCGCTGCTGCCCAACATCTCACAGGCGAACTCCTCCGGATCCAGCGAGGCAATGAATGGCTCCACCAGAGCCAGCGTCCCCGAGCGCTCCACCTCCTTCTCGATTTCTTTGTTGGTGGCCAGCACCGTGATGGCCAGGCACGCGTGCAGGCGGATTAGTTCATCATCCCTTGAGAACACCAGTGGGAAAAGCCACTCTGCTGTCCTCTTCTCGATCATCAGGCGCTGGTTGGCCTGCCCTCCATACATGGCACAGTTGGCCAAGGCCATGGCGCAGTGCCGCAGCACGATGGGGTCCGTCCAGCGGCACCAGTAGAGGATAGCATCCAGGCCTCCGTCAGAGATGAGCTGGAAACAGGTCTCCTCAGTGTGTTTGAACATGTGCTCCAGGATACCGGAGATGCTCTGTGCCAGCTGGGGAACATCTCGCTCCTTGGCTAAGTTCAGAATCACGCCTAGACCGATCCGGGCGATCCGATCCCTGCAGGAAGGAGAGGCACAGGCAGGTGAGGGGCAGACAGCCATGCAGGGCATGAGAACAGTGACTGGTGTGTGAACTCCCACATGTTTTGGTGATGTTTGACCCAGGACAGCCAGATGTTTCCCTGTGGGACATGGCTGCCAGGCTGCGATGCAGCGAGATATGACAGGCTGGTGTTGGAAGAACCTGTTTGGGTCTGATGGAAGAGCTTGTGATGCGACAGGACATGGGGTACACAGCCCAGGACCACCACGCCAGAGGCTGTCGTACTCAAGGTAAGGCGTTCGTCACAATTAACAAGCACAGGGTGGGCTAATGCCAGGCTAGAAATAGATCTGCTTAGTCAGCTTTACTGGGTGTGTGTGAGCTGCTTTGTGTTCCGGGGTGAAAACTCGTTTGTCCCTAACCAGTGCTGTCCTCTGGCTGCTCTCCAGATCGGTGACAAGCCCAGGACAGCGGTTTCACACCTGGCTGAGCAACCACGCAGAACTGGCCATGGGGCTGTGCAAAAGACGGGGATCTGCCTGTCCTGGGATGGCAACGTGGAGGCAGCTCAGAGGAAAGCTCTTTATTTCCTCAATCCTGGGCTCTCCTAGAAGGGGACAGCAAGAGCCTGGGGGCAGGTGGCCGAGGGTCACCAGCTGCTGCTCCGCCGTGGCTGGCCTTGGGAGCCCTGTGCTGCAAGGATGGTCTTAAAATGACACCTGAATGGGGCTGTGCCCTAAAAGCATAAAGCAAGGAACGGGGAAATGATGGGTTCTTGGCTGCCCTCCCATGAGCTTGCTTAGGGCAAGGGAGCGGTTCCATCTCCGGCCTTAGAAATGACCCATTTGGTGCTGCGACGGAGCTGTTCCCTTCTCAAGGCACAAGCGCTGGTGCGGATGCCCCGTGCCGTGCTGCTCATGTGGGCAGGGGTGCGTTTGGTCCCCGGTGATGGTGGGGGTGGAAGGCATGGCCTCTCTGCGTTGGCAAGCAGGAAAAACATTTCTGGGAAGCCTGTGGCCCGGATGGCTCATGCTGACCTTGGGGTGGGTTTGGCAGCAAACGCTGTGGAGAGGTCTGGAAAAAAAAGCCCTCAGGCTGGAACTGGCTCCGAGCCCGGACTCAGCCACAGAGCTGGTTGACAAACACAGCCCCGCCAGGTCCCCGACTCCCTGCAGCCACGGAATGGAGCCAGGACCGGTCCAGCTCCCAGCTAAGCACCGCTGCTGCTGCGCACGGATGCTGGGAGAGGTCTCTAAGCCAGAGGTTTGGACCCAGGGAGGGACCCTACACCTCCCTGCCCTTGCTCGGAGATTGATGGTGAGTCAGGCTGCAGGGAGTGAGGGGCTGGGGGCCCATGGCTCCTCCAAGACCCTGGCCCATGAACTGCTCCTGGAGCAGAGACGGTGACTCCAGGAGCTGCTTTGTCTTGCCAGGAAGCTAAATGCTGAATTCAGACCACGCCAGTGATGTTTCCTGGGATTAATTCCACTCTAATGGACTTTCCTGATTTAGCTGTTGCTTCTTTTTGCCTGCCGGTGCGTGCAGCAATGCCCAGGCTCCAAGTCCAGAACCTTACAGCAAGACACATTGCCCGTGAAGCTGGAGCAAGACCACAAACTTTGGCCAGGCTTCCTTGACATGCGCCCAAAGCCCTGGCTGGGGACGTTGGGCTTGGGCACACGGAGGGAGAGCAGAGCTGGCAGAGCCACGTGTTTGCCTCCAGGATCCCAGGGGAGAAAGGCCTGATCCTGACCCAGCTCACCGCAGGTATACGGCTCCTCTCTGGGACCGGCGTGCCGCAGGCGGTGCTGCCGGGACATGCCGAACCAGACACGGGGCAGAGCGGGGAGTTTGCCTTTCGGGGTACCTTGCGGGAGTGCGTTTGTGGTGTTTGCAGGGCAAGCTGCGTCAGCGCTGCTGTGCACTTAGGTGTGTCGGGTGCCACGTGTGCACGTGCACCCTCCTACACGTGCTCGTATATACACACACGAGCTCCCACCCCACCAGTGCCGATGCTTTGGCAGAGCCAGCCCAATGCCTCTCGCCTGTCCTGGGGAGCAGCAGACGCATCTCCAGCCTCTGAGCTAGGGGCCACGGGCTGGGGGGCTCTGAGGGCCACTGACAGACTGGTCCCCTCCTTATGGCCTCACTCCAGCCCTGGTGAACAGCAGAAAGTCTCTGGGAACCGGCTTTGGCTTCCTCTTCCTGCTGTGGTCATGGCTAAGGGGGAGTCGTGTCT
>NW_009630185.1:14348-14607 GCF_000690535.1 Cariama cristata
AGCGCGGCGGTGTACAGCAGTTTCAGCAGCAGGTCCAGGCCCCCCTCCAGTCGGATCACGTCGCACAGCACTTTGGCCACATCCCTCCCCAGCGTGGGCATCCCCCAGGCTTCCTCCACCAGCTGAAAGACCTGCTCGATGGCCTTCCTCAGCTCCACGGGGCTGGTTGCCTGCTTGGCACAGGTGATGGCCCGGTGCAGGGCGGGCAGGATCCGGTCCAGGGCTGCCCGCACATCCGTGTTCACCCCAGGGGAAACCT
>NW_009630186.1:0-582 GCF_000690535.1 Cariama cristata
GGAGGCTGAAAAAGAGTGGGAGGCTCAGTAAAGAAGATAGAGACAAAAAAGATTGGAGACAGAGTAAACAAAGAAGGCGGAGAAAGAAATGGAGGCTCAAAAAGAGAAGGAGGCTGCAAAGGAAGTGGAGTCAAAAAGATCGGAGAGAGAGTAAAAGTAGAGGCTGAGGAGTGCAAGATGGAAAAAGGGTGGGAGGTCAGAGAAAACAGAGGCTGCGAAAGCATACAAAGCCAAGAAAGGGCGGGAGGGGGAAAGAAATGCAGAGGCTGAAAAGAGCAGGAGGCCAAAATGAAGTGGGAGGCCAAGGGAAAAGTAGAGGCCAAAAAAAAGTCCAGGGTGAGAAGAGGTGGGAGGCTGAGAAGGGGTGGGAGGCCAATAACGTTGCGTGGTGAAATGGAGTCTGAGATTGAAGGAGTCTGGTGAAGAATGAAGTCCAAGGAAAAATGGGAGGCTGAAAAGGAGCAGGAGACTAAAGAGAAAGTGGAGACCATGAAAAAGAGCGGAGGCCAACAGAAAGCTGAGGCTAAGAATGGGCAGAAGGCCAAGAGGGAGTGGGGAAGTGGGACAAAAGTGAAGGGCAGA
>NW_009630187.1:0-368 GCF_000690535.1 Cariama cristata
CTCGTCCCGGGAGGGGGAGAGGTTGCTCTTGGACATCTCCGGTCGGCGTAGGGGATGCTCTGCGGTGAGCAGGCATCCCAAGTGTGCAGAACAGCTCCTGGCCTTGGGTGGGGTTTGATTGCCCATTCCCGAGTTTTTCCTAGTTTATCCGTGATCTGATTTCAGGGGGATGGATCACATCCTCACCCTTTTTCTCCTCTGAAGTTTTCCCAGTCGTACGTTTGTCCTAAAATACAGAAACTCCTTGCCTGCGGCAACCTCCCGAGTTATTTCGCGTTTCCCCAGATCTGCGTCCCAACACGTCGGGAAGTTTTGTGCTTTAGACCAAGAGGAAGCCAGACTTTGGGAAAAGGGGGGGTGCTGGGGCT
>NW_009630187.1:520-1367 GCF_000690535.1 Cariama cristata
GTCCCTACGACTTGTTTTTTTTTTTTGTTTTTGTACGTGTGTGTATATACCGTAACTTTGGTTTTTTGTTTGGGGGTGGGAGATGAAATCGTTTGATGGATTATGTGAAGGAAGCCTATTTATCCACAGGGAGTTGGGAGTAGGGATGCTTGGGGAAACGAGGTGCAACGGGTGGTGGGGAGATTCCCCAGGGAACTTCATCTGCTGGCTGAAAACCCCCTTCCAGGGCTCGCGAGCGTCTAGTACCCAATAAAGGCGAACGTTACCACCACCTCCCGCCTGCCCTCTTTTGTTTTGTTGTTGTTTTTCTCAGCCCCTCTTCATCCCCCTAAGCCGAGGTGAGCCTGGAAGGGTTTTCGGAGAGATCCAAGCGCCTTTGGCCGGAGAACCTGGAAAAAAAGGGAGCTGTAGGGCGTGCAAGGGAAGGAGCAGGGCTGGTGGCTCTGCGCTTCTGGAAGCCACCCAAGAGGGTGAGGGCTCGGGCAGAGCTGGGCCAGAAAGCGGCGATTTTAGGAGCGTCTCTCGGGGAGGAGAAATTTCACCTGACCTTGCTTGGAACGACGTCCTTTCGCTCCGTCTCTTTGTTACTCGGCTTCCCCCTGGTAAAACTCTGTCGGAACGGGTAAACTTCAGAGGGAGGAGGTCGGTTTGGTTTTCCTTGAGCGGCTCAAAGGGTTTCGGAGTTGGCCCTGGACGCTGCGCTCCCCCCGTGTCCCCTCGTCGGGGGCGGGGGGTGGGTCCCCAGGCCCCGTGGGAGTGGGGTTTGCGCTTCCCCTGCCCGTGGGGAAGGGGCTGGGGTTCCCCCGGCCCATCCACACCGAGGCCGTACGGTTTAACGTAGTATTTA
>NW_009630188.1:0-513 GCF_000690535.1 Cariama cristata
GAGGGTTTTCCCCCACTTCCCCTTTCCGGGGCCTCTTTTTGAGATCTAGGGGTGGATGGACTAGGGAACCCGAAGGTGTTTGGTTGTTTTTCTTTCTTTCTTTTTTCCTTCCTCTGTCAACTATTGAGTCGATGACCAGTTAGACTGAAAGATGCGGTTAGGGACTGAGTGGATTCCTAAAATCCTACAGGACTCGAATCCAAGGAAGAGAAGAGAAGAGCAGGGCGTGGGGAAGAGGCTCAGCTTTTGACTTGATGAAGCACGTGTCAGATTCTGCAGTTCAGGCAATTAAAACTCGCTTCTGATCAAAGGGCTTCATAAATCACCAGGAGAAGTGAACTGGTCAGAGACAGCTGTCTGTGTGAGCGAGCGGGGGGGCAGCAGCCTATGCCCACCTTTCGGACACTGTCATCCACTCCCACTGCCTCCAAGGAGTCTCCCTGGGAATGGATTTTTCCTGCTGTTTTATGGAGGCTTGTTTTATTTATGGAGGCATTTCAGCCGGGAAAACAA
>NW_009630188.1:544-3951 GCF_000690535.1 Cariama cristata
GAGGGAGTTCATGACCACCGGTTACTATCACAAGGGCAGAGGTGCCACAGTATCTTTTTTTCTAATCAGAGAAAATGTGCTGGATGCTGAGGAAATAGTGACAAAAATATTTCCCTTATCCTTAAGAATGAAGCATGAGGTGTCTGATTCTCTGTGCCAGGCTCAGCCCTGGGACAGCCCTGAGTGCAGAGCACGGGACCCATGCTCAGGAGCTCCTCGCTCTGTCCTCAGTTGGCTCCACTCCTAGGACCTGGGCAGTGAAAGGGAGAGGTGGAGGGGAAAGGGGAGGAGGGAAAAGGGTTTTGCAGCTGGGTGAAGGTAAAACCCCTTTATCCTTGAAGCAGGGCACCAGAGCCAGGGAGTTCATGCAGCTCTGTGTGTGTCAGCCTCCGTCAGTGAGTCCTGGGTTGTCAGGGACAGTTTCACCATTCAACTTCCCACTAATGCATCTTCTCATGTCAGACTTGGTGTATTATAGGAGTTTACAGCTTAAGGGGCTGCTCTTTGATATTAGAATTTAGGGGTGAACCTATAAATGGTCTCAAGGCACTTGTCAAATTTGAGTGCTTTTTGGTGTGATTTATGGCAAAAGGCAATTCAAAAGCTCCTTTCTGACACTTCCAAATGCCAAACTTTTCACCTTGTGGAAAACGTGCTTGCAATAGCCAGAGTGAGTTTATGCCTGCTCTTTAAAACAGCTCCTCTGGGGTAATAAGATGGGATGCAAGCCCAGTAAGTAACCTTTTTATGAGATTTGCCAATGGTTCAAATGGTTTCTACAATGGTTTCTTCCTCCTTCCAGCATCCAGGCTACTCACTAATATGCAAAACTGAACCTGTCCTAGCCATCCAGAGGAATGCAGGACACCCTTTCTCCCTCCAAATCCTGCCTTTGCATTGACTTCTTAAGCTGCACTTCAGTCAGCTTGTCAACTTTTAACTGCCCTGTTTGTCACTTGGCCAGCTGAGTCATCAGGAGTATCTGGAGATCCTTTTAATACAAGGTTTTTCAGAGATTTCTCTGGACAGAGGGCAGCTATGGATTGAGAATGTGAGACAGGAAAATAGGGGGCATTCGTCTTCAGAGCACATCAATCACCATGAACTCTCCCAGGCTACTCCAACAGGCTTGGGATTCCCTTGCCAGAGATGAGTCACTGATAAATTACCAATGGCCCACAGAGAACAAAAGGTTTGGCCAAAAACTGCAAGGGGATGGGTATTCTCCAAGAAGTAGCGGAAGCCTTGCAAACACATGCCTTTCAATGGACGGTGGAGCCTGATCTGCATTCCTGGTTCTCATGAACAGCAGGAAATAAAAACAAAAATAGATCAAAATTCACTATGTGGTGACTTCTTCCTTGCATTTCTTGGCAGGTGGACTCAGATGTTTGATCTCACTAAAAGACAGAGTTTTCCATCTGAAATTGAAATAGCTCCTCCTCCCAAACTGAAAAAGCAATTAACACTGAGCTTGGCTAGTACTATATAGGGAAAGGACTGTCACCACGTTAGAGTTTACATTGCAGCAGCGGCTGTCATCTGATCACTTCCTCTATGGAATGTCAATATGATCCAGTAAGGCTGATTTTCTAAGGTTCTTCATTGCTGTGATCAAATTATGCCATGTGGAATAGAAATAATAAAAGAGGAAGAGAGAGAAACAAGAAGAAAGAGAGAAAAAGAGAAAGAAAGAAAGAAAGAGGGAAAGAAAGAAGGAAAGAGAGAAGGAAGGAAGGAAGGAAGGAAAGAAAGAAAGAAAGAAAGAAAGAAAGAAAAAATATTTTAATAGATTTCCCTGAATACAGAATTAGCAGTGCTTGGTGCATGGCTGTCAGCATTTGTCTGGAAATTCCCAGATAATACTTGTTGCCTGTGTGTAAGGTTAATGAGAAGGGGAAAATAGACCCCTCCACTTGCACCTCCCTCCGCATTATTTTAATTTACAAGTGTATCTGCTTCCTGTGGAAGATAAATGGATCAAACCCATTTTTTATTGTTTTGTGCAGAACTGATCCTGTTACTTTGAACCCTAATCAGAGCCCCAACAGAAAAGTTAATATATGTAAGACTGGCAGTTTGACAATCTGCGCTTTTAATGAAAGGCAACCTTGCTCCTCTTCCCTATCCTCTGTTGGCCAACCATATCAAAAGACTGAAGATTGCCTTTGTCCTGCTGCACTCATATTTTCCATGGAATGAAAAGAAACTTCCCCAAACTTCAAACCTATCAAATGTTTAGCATCTGAAGGATATTCATCTTTAGGAGGCAGGCCAAAAAGTCAATAAAAATTTAATTATTTCTGTAGCATATGGGAGCACTTACAATAACAAAAATGTGATACTGTGTATTGGTATTGGGAAGAATCTCAAAAATATGCTTTCATATTTGCTGATCAAGACAGTGTCCCCACCAAAAGGCAACATAAGGCCCTGAAACTGCAATTAATCCTGACAGAGTTTCTAAAACTAGCATGTAACAGGTCAAGGATCAAGGAAGTGATTACTTGCACCCCACTTAATGATAGAGTGGTGCTGAACATCTATATGCAGGGAAAAACATATGTTTATCATTTCTTTGTACGGTCAACAGGAAGAAGAATATTTGTATTGATAAGATTATTGCAGTCTGAAATGAGTTCTCTCCCCTTGTATATGTGAGTATGGGAAGAGAGAAAAAAAATCCCAAACATTTTTCTGAAGAAACAGAAAGGAAATCCCCAATTCTAAAGCTGAAAATAGCTTTGATATATCATTCATTAGCAATGTCAGGCAGAGGAATGCTCCTTGTAGGGCCTGGTCTAACAGGATCAACTCTGTGGGAGTTCTTCAATTCATTTCTTGGGGCAATGGAGCAGGCTACCACCGAGTTATATTAGCATATCCCAAATTAGGTGTTAGATAAAGGGAAATTCAATCTGACAGAGGTAGGGGGCTGACACGGAACAGCCTGTGAAGGTCTTTCTGTTACTCTCACATGTGAGTCCTTCAGCAAGATTTGCCATCAATACAGATCTAGGCAGTAACAGTTTTAAACATGAGAACCACTATTTCAGGTGATACATACCAAAAACTGCTGAAATAAAACCACACATCCATGCCATCACTTTCATTATTTTAATTAAGAAGAACTATACAAGGTACCTATAACTATATAAGGCACTTAAACCAATATATATTTAAATTACACCCTATTTGTCTATCTAACCCTAACACATTCAAGCACTCAGCCTTTGTTCATTTCCTTTGTTGGTCTCACCAACTCTTTGGTCACCAATTAATTTTTTTCTAGGATGGCTTATTCCTGTATTTGTATGTGAAATAAACTTATTCTGCCTTCCCTTTTTCTTCTATCTCAATACAGACAGTAGATGAAGCAAAGTTCTAAAAAAATAATTCTGGGGCAG
>NW_009630189.1:0-1087 GCF_000690535.1 Cariama cristata
GGTGACGGGCACCTCGAGGGACCGCACCGAGGGCTCACGGGGGCCGGTGCCCACCCCTCAGCCGCAGCCATGCTGAGCTCCCTCCTTGTACCCAACGCCCAAATAGCCGCATTGCCTATAGAAAACGAGGGTGGGAAGAATTGTAGGAGATAAATAATGCAATTTTTTTTTTTCCAGGCTAGCGACTCTCCTCAAAGACATGTCACCTAGCATCTTTTTGGTTCAAGCACCTTTCATTTGAAGAGTGATTTTACGTGTAACTGCAGTGGAAGTTGTTTTGTTTTGTTTTTTTAAGCAGGCTACAAATTAAAAGTGAATCAATCTTCATTTCTGGAGTCTTTTATTTACCACCTCAACCTGGCTGCTGCTTTTTGAAGCTGCATTTGCTTCGGCTCTGTAAAAATCTGGTAGGAAAGCAGTTGAGAAAGGAGAAATACCCCAGAGGACAGCTAGAGAACCTGTGACACAGGAACGCGACACGCCGCTCCAGCACTGTGACAACTAATCTGGGTCATCTCCTCCTTGTAAAAGATTTCAAGGAAATGAAGACCAGGAATGCAAAAGGGTGAAGCTGAGGATCTCTGTGTTTCACCAAGACAAGCTCCTTCCAGGTGAAACCTGGACAGCCTCTCCGTGGGGCAGGATGGAGCAGGAGTCTTTCCCCACCAGGACTGTCTGGGGTGGGAATGGCAGAGCTGCCCGCTAACGAACCCTGACCCTGGCCTGGTGTTCAGGGGGACACGAAACATTTCTGAGCTCCCTCACATGAGCGTATGAAGTGCATCAGCCCACGGGCTCCATGTGTGCCCGTCTGGCTGGCTCGGCAGAGACATCCCACCAAGGGTCCCTCCGCATCTCCCCGCGGTCAGGGGCTGGGGCTGGGTGGGCAGAGCAGCTGCTGGGCTTCGTCCTCCCGTCTCCGGACCAGGGGCTGCCAGCACATCCCATCGGTTCAGGATGAACTCTTTCTGGATGAGTGGTCTCTGCTCCAGGCCCTGCTCTCCATCACCTCCCCTTCACGGGGTGGTCCTTCCCCCTGTCCTGGAGAGCTGCGCTGCCCCACGGATGAGCCTTGGCCCGGGTACCC
>NW_009630190.1:0-637 GCF_000690535.1 Cariama cristata
CCCGCTGCTCCTCAACCCCTTCCCCAGATCTTCAACGACACGATCTCCAACACTTGCATCCGGATCAGCCAGGAGGAGCGACTCCGCTTGAAATCCCTCTTCGGTAACCTTTGCCCACGCACCCGCGTCCTGAGGCTCCCACGCTGGGGGGGCTCACACCTGGGGGGGCCCAAACCTGGGGATCTTACACCCAGCCACTCCGGTGCCCATCCTCATCTCCTGGGCATCTCCGAGCCACAACCAGCTCTGCTTAAAGCTGGGGTAGTTTTGCCTCCAAATGCAACAAGCGCCCTGCGATTTTAGTGCTCCACAAAGGCACGAGTTGTGTCAGGTCTCAGCCAGGCTTGATGCTTTAGGGGGTACCCGGGAGGAGGGGTAGACCTGTCTCTCCATCGCGGTCCTGCCAGGCTTGGGAAGGGGCTGAGCATCCCTGCTCTCACTGTGAACCCTGTGTCTGGATCCTCCCTGGGGAGCAGGGATGCTCACCATGGGGGTGTTTTTCCATGCAGCGGAAAACAAGCTGGACTCCTTCAGCCCCGTGGCCACCGAAAGTGTCAAGAGGGAGATCATCGCTGCAGCCCGGGACGGCTGCGAGGTGTATTTCTCACGCCTCTTCCCCGCCACGGTGAGGGTCCAG
>NW_009630191.1:0-4138 GCF_000690535.1 Cariama cristata
TCAAAAATAGCTGGGTGTCACTGGTGTTGCGGGCTGAGCAGCGCTGCGTGAAAACGTGACGCTAATTCGTGAAGGGTTAATGGAAAGTATTAACGGGGAGGCTGACGTTGCGTGAAAATCAACAGAGGCGTTCTGAAATTCAGTTAAATTTCGGGTTTTTTCTTTGCACTGGCTAGTTAGAGGCTAAGGTCCCCAAATGATTAACACACCGTCTCCAACTTCCAGAAGAGAAGCAGTAAGCGGTGAAGTAGATGTCATGTTCTGGCTGTGGACATGTGCCTCTGCTAAAGCAACATGGAAACACCATCAGTACTAATGTACTGCTACAGTGTCTCCAGAGCCATTCAATCAGTTGTCTTTAAATAAAGAGCTTAATCTTCTTCCTTTCTTCGCTGCGATTCCTCCTCCGCAGCAGGCGGCTTCAAACGGGAACGCTCTAACGTGTGAACTGCCGTGGCCGCTCGCGCTCGTGGTAAGGGATGGCAGAAACGGCACACATGTCAAAACTGATGTTAAGGAGTTGATATACATATCCACGGCAACGCCATTAATATTTAAGCTTTCCAGTGGCACATATCTACTCCTCTTTCTTTGAATTGTAAATTGAGTTAGTTAATCCTTCATTTACTACTTGTTTGCATTTCCCTGGTTTGATATGCAAGTGTTCATACCCTTCATTTTCCTCATCCCTATGCACTCGGTTGCAGCCCAAGATGTGGAGCGTGCCTTTTACATCAGCTGGGCCTCCGGCACCGCGCTTAGATTTGTACTCTGCTGACCTTAGTCACTTGGGTAAAATATTTGAGTGTTGGTACTCAAGTTCCAGAAAGGTGTAAGCTGTGCCGTTCCACGGGGACCACACGGTCCAGCCCGCTCGGCGAGACCCCCGTCCCACGAGTGTGCACCCGGGAGCTTCGGTTGGGTTGGCACGGGGGGGCAAGGGGACGGAAAAAGCAGAGCTACGCGCGTCCGTCGCTGCTGATGGGATCGAGGCTTTAAACTGGGGAGATTTGGGCAATAGACGATGAAAATTACTGAACTCCTCTTCCTGATGTACTTTTTGTGGTCCACTAAGAAATACTGTTATAATTCTGTGCCCTCTAGTGGCGCTTAAAATCGTCTATTAATTTAAATAATAGTGAGGAAGGCAGTCTGTGAGCGTGGGCCGGTACCGAAATGTAGCCGTCGATGCCAGGACGGCTAGAAGTGAAGAAAAGCAATACTCTTAGTGACAAATTAGGTATTTTGTTTCTACAGTGTATGAACGAAAGTTTTTTCCCATTTATTATCTTTATTTAATAATGCTTTAAAAAGTATATATTATGAGAAAAGATTGATGGTAATTAATCTAAGCCCTCCTTGTTAGTATGTCAGATAACTGGGCACGCCGTTTGAATGCTGCGTGGATCGTTAGCACCCAGGCAGCTGCCTGCCCTGGACCAGGCAGAGGGGCTGTGCTGTGTACTAAGTATTTCTTGCAAAATACAGGTCTGCATTTATATGAGAACAAATTCCCCTGATATTTTGGCTCCAGACTGTATAATACCTACAGAGATGAGTCGTGTGAAATTCTAGCATGTCCGCGTGGTCCAAGGTCGCCCTGGGTTCAGGTGTCAGTAAGAGGATCTACTTGACGAAATCTCCAAGGCAAGAACATCCCAAGGAATCTTGACTCCGCGAGGCTGCGGGTACAGGATCCCACCTGCGGGCGGGACAAGAAAAACGGCGCGCTGCAGTCCGGCTGGGGAGTAGCTGTTGCTGTGCTTTATGGCAAGTGCCAACAACGTGTTCTTCCAAAATTGGAAATCACGGGTTTTAAGATCAGGTTGCATTGTTCCAAATGTATACGTCAAACGTTATTTATCCTGACTCGTGGAAGGATCGACTGATACATGCCATCTTTTCTGATCAGGGAGGAAACGTTACGTATGTTTGGAACTTTCAGGGTTTTATTTCCAATGTGTTATTTGTGATATGTTGTCTTAAATCAGTGTTTCTGGGTTCCATTTCAATAAAAGAGAGAAAGTCATTTAAACAGCAGTGATATTCCCTTATTCTCTTATTTGTAATAAAGCATGTTTTTGCAACAGCATGTAAACTTCTTTTCCGAGACATTTACTAATGCGATTTTGGGGTTAGCCACACTAGAAGTTGAAGCAGGCCTTCACAAGGACTAAATTTGCAGATAAATAACAGGAATACTGAAACGCACTGGTGTAATCCTGACACAGGGTAGATATTAATAAAAAAAAGAACCTTGTTACAGGGCAAAAAAAGAGGGAAACAAAGAAGAGCGGCTGGGTTGGAGGGCTCTGGCCGGAGTTCATGGTGTCCGGCTCTCCACCTCGCTCTGTGCTGCCGGGGCAGGCAGGAGCTGGAGCCGACCCGCATCCCGTCCAGAGTACCGGGGCCTGTAGTTGCCTCAAGTCACGGACAGATGCTTACCGAGCTGCTGAAAACCAGTTCTGTACCTATACACAGCTTCTAGTACTTACCTGGATTTGAAAAATCTCTCTGTCTTTGTGCCTCGATGGCGTACCTGTCACAGGGGGTGGTAGCAATTTGTTCGTGGAGGTGGCGTTAGCATAAATTCATGGAATGGTGTAAGATGCTCAGATACTGCAAAAGGGGAACGGTACAAATCACGTACACACAGTGGCTGGTTTAAACAGAAAAGCAGCCAGAGCACAAGCTGGAGGGTTTTCGTAGCCACGGTTTGCAAAGGTCAGTTTACCGTGGTATCGTGTTTTGAGTTCATTTGAGTTGCTTGTTAATAACCTTTTTTTGTGTTGTATAATACGGTGAGGTATCATGTGCGCTCTAGTTTTGCATCTCTTCGTAAGATTTTTAGCTTTCTGCCTAATTATATGGAGGAGGGGAGACACATAGCTATTCTTGGTGCCAACCACACAAGAGTCAAGAATAAGTTTTCAAAGCACTTAGGTGTTAGGAACAATTCGTTTGCTCTGTGGACCTGTTGTGTGGCCTGTAATACATGGTATGCATCTCCAGGAAACCCCGAATTGAGCATCACCGTTGCGTAACAGACCATTAGCAAAATGTCAGATGAGGTGAACAGCATGTGAGGATGCATATCACAACCTGTCTAGTCAGCGCATGTAACGTGCTAGCAGCTGTCGCGGCGCTCTGATATTAATATGCCAAAATGTTGGAATATTATATATATTGCATTAATATTCCAAGATGCTGGAACATTTTCCTGCAAGCTTTTTTTCACATGACTGAGAGAAGCAAGACTGTCAGTAGCATGAGGCATTCTGGCACTGACCACAGCAGAAAGGACCGCCCAACCTTCCCGGTGCATTCTCCATGAGATCCCTTAACCTTGAGCTCGAGGGAGTACCTTCAAAAGTAATTAATTTTGATGTCCCTTTTATGTGTTGATCTTGCTGTTAGACTGCTATGAGATTGCTAACTCTGAGGAAGACCTGTCTCTGCAAAGAGCTGTCCTGAGACCAGACTGTCATTCCGAGCAGACCATGGCCGGCACTGTTCATCACTCTGGGTTAGTACCAGCACAGGCTAAATTTTCGTTGGAATACAAGATGTGAACAGCTCACGATACCTGTGCCTCCTTGGCCCGAGGTATGCTAGAAACACTTCTGCTGGTTATTACATCTGTGAATGTTCCCAAACTGTTTGTGGTGGACCCCTTCCTCTTCCAGGAGAGGTTTGGGCTCCTCTCCTTGCCTGGTCCAGCCCAGCAGCAGAAATTCCTGGCCTTGCTTCTGTGCTCTCTGACTGTCCTAGCAAAATGTTCATTTTGCTTCCTGACATCTAGTATTTCCTCTCACTCATCAGATAGTCATCCCTGATAAGAGAATTAATTGATTCCATTGATTCCTACTTAACTAAATACCTAAACATCACTCTCCATTAATAAGGCATGCCTCTCGGTAAAGTCACTGCCAGACCCCAACACCCTCTTTCCTAAATGGCTCTTCTGTTCATCTCTTACTTTCTCTTTCATTTTTGGTGTCTTTTTTTTTTTTTTTTTTTTTTGTCATTTACAGCTTATTTCTCAAACTGTTCTGGGAATCTGTAAACACTGAGTCTGGGTCTGGAGCATCACCCACGGGATCTTCCCGTTCAGGGCAGGATCAAGCAGAGGGATACT
>NW_009630191.1:4189-8704 GCF_000690535.1 Cariama cristata
CCTCTCTAAAGTAGCAAAAAAAAAAAATTTGGCCATTAAAAAAAAAAAAAAAAAGGACAAAAAAAGACATGAGTCTGTACTGAGAACTGCAGAGCAGTTTACCATACACGAGCTGGGATTATAATTTAAATATAATAGAATATGAAATATTTTTTTCAGATAGAAAGGTTTCATTTCTCAAAATATTTGGATTTCTGAAATCATATTCCCCAAAATACCTAGAAGTTTTGGAGAAAACATGCCAATCAAAAATGCTAATGTTTAATGCAGTCTTTTGTAGCCAAACACAGTTTCTAAATAAGAAAAAAGATCCTTGGGATCCTGGGGATACTGTCTTCAAAATCGCTTGTTTTCAAGAAGTATGCAATTTGGCTAGCTTGCAAGTCAGCAGTTCCTTCCAGCAGACATGATAAGAACCCACATCACAACCATGAAGAAACCCAGCAAGGTCAGAATATGGCTACTTAGGAATTCAGCAAGAGAACATTCTTTTTTCAGGTTTCCAGTGTAGGAAACAAGTAAGGTTTTTGGTTTTTTTAATTTGGATTTGTTTCTGGTTTCTTTGGGTATAGAGGAAATCTTCTGTGAAAGCTTGGCTTGATCCCTAGAGTTCACGAAATTCCTTTAAGACACAGCAATATATAGTCTTAGTTTATGCATTAGATCATCTAGAGATGTACCTGAAAGAAGCTGGCGGCTGTCACTGTGATGTATCTCATTATGGACTTTCCCTTTAGACTATAGTGACCTTCATTATTTACCAGAGATGAACTTCTGAAAAAAACTTTCCCTTTCTCTGCACGTCTCTTCCACTTGTGCTATAGCAGCTCTGATTTTGAAAATTCCTATTCAACTGTGGCCTAATCTTTGAAGCACTGAAATTTTTGACATTACTATTTCAGAATCACCTAAAATTTTTCTTCTGAAAATACTTACAAGCCTGTCAGTCTTCGCTTGGGTCAACTGGAATGTAATTTGCATTTATACTGTTTGTTTCCTCAGACTAACTTGTAGATACCTGAGATGTGCTCACCTTTGCTCTCTCTGGCCCAAATAAATTTAAAGAAAATCTATGCAGAGTAGCACGGAGAGAGCCAACCGCTTCAGGTGCTCGTACCTCAGGGCGTTGGTACTTGAGAAATGCTGACCATCTCTAGGTGTTGCTCCTGGGCAGCAGAGACATGGTGAGGCTGGAGGGAGTACCCTGACCACGGACCGTCAGGCCAGGTTGGCAGCATCACTAATCTCACGTACGGGACACAAGAGGAGATACCGTCTGTGCATTCCTGGCCGGTTTAAAAAGTTCCTTGTTTGGTGCCTGGCCTCCTGCGACCCTCATGTGGAGGTGCCTGTACGCTTCACGCATGATTGAGGTGGTCTAGTCCTAACACAGGAGTCTGGTTTCTGCTCTTGGAATAGGACCTAAAATTTTAGGGGCTAAAGCCGAAAGTTTCCTGGCATCTAAAGTCTCTGTTGAGATCTAGGAGTGGTTTAATATTCTCAAAAGATCATCAGCTGTTCATCTTGCATACAAATGCTCTTGTGTCTTAGGCTTTATTCAGAGCGTAAATACAGGACTCAAAACTAAATGATTGTAATTCATTGTAACTGGAGTAACATCCTTTCTAAATTAGATGGTTAACCACCAACCTAATATATTCTGCAGGTACATTTTAAAATAAAAAATAATTTACTGCCATTTTTCATAAAAAATACAAAAATATTTGGCCTTTTCAATGTGCCTGCTGAAATAATTTGACAGTACCTATGATCCTCAAAGAATTTGAATAAGATGTGCCTTCTGAGTTACTCAAGTGACGTAACAAGAACTTACTCATAAGCTAGAGGCACCGCCAAAAGCTGGAGTAGATACGAACTCTGACAGCGTGTGCTTCCACTTCCATGAGTGTATCAGAGGACAACTAGTCGTTGGAAACCTTCTGTGGGAATTGTGTGGTTGGGGCTCCTCCTTTCTGCTGCTGCATTCCTGTTGACTTCGGAGAGATTTATTCCTGTCATTAGGTAAACCGTAAAGGTGGAGGTCTAAGGGCTGAGGTCATTAGGGCCCTCAGAGCTCCTGTTGGATGAGCGAAGAGATTCAGTCGGAGCTGCTGGAACCACGGGACACCAGAAAGGAATTCCTTAGGCTTTTGCAGGCATGGGGAGGCACTTGACTTGCTCATGTTCTTAAATCTCATCCTAAAGCATACACTTCAAAACATCTCCATCAGGAGAAAGATGAAAAAGAGGAAAGCAAAGGCTAAGAGGAATATAGGCAATCTAGTGAGGCTGTGAGATAGCAACAACGAGACAGAGTTTACAACAACAGGTAAGCAGGAATCATAAACATGGGGAATAAGATGATGGCAGAGAACAGGTTTTTTTCCCACGCAGCTTAAAGGGCTGGTCTAACAGCTGTGTTCTATGGAAAGGCTGGAGGTAGTTACTTCATCTCAAAAAAGGAATAAAATAGAAGCCGTGATGTATCTAAAGCTACCTTGTTTTATGTCTCCACATATATCATTGTCTGCAAGGAAATGTATGAGCCAAAAGTGATTTTTAATATCCTTGTGGGGTTGGAGAGAGGATGATTAAATGCCATAGGCTGGATTTACTAGGGGAGTATTTACATGAGAAGCAAGATGTACAAATACAGATACAAGGCAAAACCCACAACCTTTTACCATGGGGGTGGTCGAACACTGACACAGGTGCCCATATAGATTGTGAAACCTCTGTCCTTGGAGTTTTTTGAAGCTTAGAAGGCCTCAAGCAACTTAATGTAACTTTGACGAGAGCCATGTGTTGGGCAGGTTGGAGTAGATGACCTCTAGAAGTTCCTTCCAACCTAAATTATTCCATGAGTCTAGATGACCTAGGGCAATGAATACTTTATGACCTACCCTGTGAAATAAAAACCCATTGATAAGTTTGACCTGGTCAATACCGTCAGGAGACATAAGCACCTGTCAGTGCTGATATCCTGCCCCCACTGCAAAAATCACAAACCTGACGTGCAGGGGGCAGAGGGTTGAAAGGATAGCGGCGGTTTCTGCCTTTGGTGTAATAGCTCCTCCGATTGCTTCTCTAAAAAGGGGGAGGATGGGAGAATGAGCAGAGACAGACATCGTGGCACAGTCCCACGCGAGCATAGCGGCGAGGCTCAGGGCAGGACCAGGTGCCTGCCCCGTCTCCACCACGGGTCCCACCTCGCTGCAGCCCATTGACTTCCCCTTCCTTTCCCCAGCCTTCTCTGCCACAGCAAGCATCCTGCCTTCTCTCATCTCTTTCGTTCCCCATGAGACGGTTGGAACTTGGCTGATATTTTTTGCAGCAAGGCTTTTCAGTGTTAAGAGATTATGAGTGATTAGTTGCACGCCTTACTTTCCCCGAATAAAAAGGCAGCATCTAAAAATTTTTATTTTTTAAAAGGGAATAGTTATTTTAGTTGCCCTACGTAACAAGCCATTTTAAAAAAGTGTTGAGGGCTCCTGGTTTGAAAATCGTGTTTCTGTTAGCATCTCCCTACTCGGATGTTGAAATCTCTAGTCCTTTTTGAAAATCTTGATCAACTTTGCCTCTGGCTAATAGGACATACACATTAAACCCATTTAGGTTGTTTAATTTAAGCAGGGGTCAAATTCTGCCTCTATTTTGTTGTTCTGCCTGAAGATACTTATTCTGCCCAGAGGTTCATTGGTTCCGGCTAGTAAGAATAAGAAAATAACCGGCTCAAGTTGATGATACCATAAATGCTTGGAATGAAAATTAAACATTATTATTAGCAACTTTCAGCAGGGTTTAAAGTGTTGAAATTTAACCTTGCCATGTGGATCCCTATCACTTAACTTTAATGAGTAACCAGTAGCAGGAGAGTTTCCTATATCATGTGTGCGGTGGCTGCTGAAGAGAGATATGACATATTATCTAGACTGGTTTATAGAAGCAGCTATCCTATCACCGCAACAAAGAGAGAAACTAGAAATGTAAGCCACTATCTCCTAAAAGGTGCACTATCAAACTGTGGTTCTAAAATGAGTTGTATAAAGATCACTTACTGGAAGCAAAACTGTTATGTATTTCAGAAAGAAATGATGGCCTAGCTGATAATGATGAGTGATAAATAAAAGCAACAAACTACCTTCATAACTCAATTGGAAATGGTGATCACTATTATTCTACTTTCCTTATGTTAGAACCTGACAGCAAGCCCTTTTTTCTTTCTGTTTGTTGTTGTTGTTGTTGTTTGTTTGTTTTCTTTTTTTGCTCAAAATATTTCACTGGAGCCGAAGTGAGAAACGATTGAAAGCTTTGAGATGAGTGTTTTGGAACATTTTGCAGAGCACGCTGTCTGGGGCCATAAACACACGATGTAGTTGTAACTTAAAATATCTGATTGAAGTTGTTCTTTCCATTCACTGTCTCTTTCCATATTTCCATCCATACAGATAAGGATACCTCTCCCTTTCCAGAGCGAATCTGTACACTCGAGTAGCGTAACAGCGGAGGCAGTTT
>NW_009630191.1:8724-9109 GCF_000690535.1 Cariama cristata
TCACAAATATTTTATTGTGTACTTCTGCTCGACTGTTGAAGAATTTGTTTTCTAAAGAGGGGAGCATCTGCAACGCTGACGATGACTTCAGAAGAGCAATGTCTCTTTAGCCCCCAGCTACTATTGATTAGCACCTTGTTCCCCGTTACAAACCAGCTTTCCTCTCTTTAACGAAGCGTACGACGATCTCTTTGCTCCGTTGCCTTTGGCTGAGGAGCCTCAATAAAGGCATTTTGGGTTCACGCACCGCATTAGTTACGAGTAGTAATTTCCACCCTGTAACCTTATCTCCTTTTGCATAATTATTTGCTGCCCACTCAACCGACACCTCCTCATCCTAAACCTTGGAAATGGAATAAGATGCTCCGCATCCTCTGTACTCACC
>NW_009630192.1:0-1896 GCF_000690535.1 Cariama cristata
CCCCTTCCGCCCCGCCGTCATGGCGACCGCAGGAGCGCGCGCCACCGCAGCGGGGAGCGGCCCCCTCAGGCTTCCCACGCTCCCCGCTCTTGCTGTTCCAAATTCTTAGTGTTTTTCCCCACAGTCTCTGTGATGGGGTTGAGGGCAAACGGTCCCAAGCACCGAGAATCAGCAGGCGGTGACAGGCAAGCGGGAGCACCCCAATGGCCACTAGAGCCCTGGCACCCATGGGACGCCTGCGAGGAAGAAGGGTGCTGAGGGACTCAATCTCAATTTTTTCTGAAAAAAAATTTTTTTCTTTTTTTACAACCACATTTTTTAATGCAAGGGCTGCTGAACAGGCAATAACAGTGTGATAACTGTCCATGTCCGTGACAGTGTTGCTCCCCCACAGCGCTGTTTCCAGTGAAACACTCGCACCCCCCGAGACACATATAATGTTCAGTTTAATGGCAGGAAAATGGCAGCAACTGGTTTGCTGGGGGAAAAAAAAAAAGGTCTTCCAAAAAAACCCTGTCATTTCAACAAATATGATTTTTAGCCATCCTCAAAGACAGGCTGCTTTATCGAGGAATAAAGACAAAGAGGAATGTCTAACAGGCTTTTACTTTCTGATAAAAATCAGTTCAGTCCCATATCTGTACCAGAGGTTAATCAAGTGACCTGTTAAAAATCCTGTCCCCGGTTTCCATTCTTAAACCAGTTGTTTCTCTTGAAACTGCCGTCACCTTGCCTCCCATTTCCGAACCTGGAGAACCCTCGTCCTGCCTCCTGGGGGTACTCTTCCAGCTCAGGCAATTCCTTTGCCACCGACAGTTGCCAGCGCCTGGTGTCCCTCCACTGTTCCTGAAACAAGACCAACATAACAAGACTTTATGTGCCTGCAGGTGTGTCCAAGGTACCCTACAGCGTTAAGGCAACATTGAATGCAAAGGCATTTCCAGACAAATCCCACCTGCACCAAAACAGGTCAGCAGATCCCTCTTGGGAGACAACTCAGTCCAGTGACAAAGGATAAACGATCACAAAGGGACAAGAGGGAGTGAAGCTGACAGAAAATTGGTTAACTCTCAAATACGCTGGAGAGGTCAAAACCCAGAGTAGCCAAAGAACATACGATTTTGTTTAATAAAATCAGGTAATACAATGAGAACTGAAATGAGAAGGAGGCATGAGGGGGTATTGTCTACCAACTGTGCTTTGCTCTTTCTAATGACTCTGTTGTCTACGCAATGTCCTTATTAAAACACAAACCTTAGCCTCCCAAACCACCCTACGTTCAATCCTACATATGGCAATCACCAAATTTCAAATCACTGGGTTCCAAAGCCAACTCTGGCTACAAAAACATACCTGTATGTTACTCAGCTCACCAACAGGGATATCAAAGCACACCCCCTATAACAGAAAAAAGAAAGAAAATAAAAAAAGAGGCATTTGCTTTCCAAAGATAATATCCAAAAACAGAAACACACAACTCCAGACAGGCAGCACCTGCAACCGCTCATACACACTAAGTGTAGAAACCAAAAATGGCAGAAAGCACGGTCTTTTGGGGGAAGCTTTTTATAAGCTGAAGAAAAAAAACAGTAAAACCACAAAAGCTCAAACCAAAACACAGATTCAAATGCTCTGTGCTCACAGCAGCATTGCCTGCAATCAGCCTGTCTGTTTAAAAGAAAGAGACGCGTCATCTGGCACCGCAAGCTCTCTGAGAACACATTTGCACAGGAGACAAGTCTCAGACACGTCAGGAGCCAGGCTGACAGTCAGGTGAATGCTGTACTGCTCTGGTCAGGCAGTCAGTTACTGCCCTACTCTACAGCTGTCTTTTCAATGCAGCAGTATACAGTGTTAGCAACAGTTTACAATGAAAGAATAAAGGTTACAACAACC
>NW_009630193.1:0-257 GCF_000690535.1 Cariama cristata
GTGGGGGTGAGCCCTGCTCCAAGCTTTTGCTCTGGCCCTGTTCAGGTGTGCCTGCTCCGCTGCACCCTGCTGTCGTCCCTCCTCCTCCTCCTGGTCTGCAGCATCCATGAGACGGAGCAGAACAGCTACTGCCAGCAGATCATCACGGAGAAACACCTGGCTGAGCTGCAGGAGCTGGTGAGTGCCCTCCTTGGGTCCTGCCACGGGACAGGGGCTTGTTTTGGGCCTGGAAGCTGCCAAACAAGCCCTATTTTGGG
>NW_009630193.1:380-1393 GCF_000690535.1 Cariama cristata
GGGGGCTGCGGAAAAGTGCCAGCAGGAGAAATGGAAGAAGAAGGAAAACGGGAGCTGGCAGGAACGTGGCTGGGAAGGGGGGACATGAGTGGGGCTGGATGGGTGCAGAGCCGATTGGGAAGAGGTGGAGGAGACCAGCGCTGTGGGGCCGTGGTGTTTTCCGGGCGGTTGCGCAGGGGTTAAGCGGAGGAATCCGGCTGCATTCCTGAGTCCAGCTGCTTGCCTGGAAGCTGGGCTGGCAATGGGGCTGTGGGTGGGTGGCAGGCAGAGAGGGGGGGGCCGCCAGCCAGGCTAGCCGGCCAGCTGGGCTAGGGTGATGGGTGCCTTCATCCTGCGTGGTCCGTGGGCAGCTCCGGGTGCTCACACCCAACCCATCGGGAGGCAACTCCTGGCCCCATCCTGGCTGTTGGGGCCATATCTCACCCTGGCCCTTGGCTCACCTCCGAGCGGGGAATCACGCGGATGTTCAGGGGAGAAACGGGAATCGGGGCCACGCGGGGATTTGCATGGTTATCGCAGATTAAATTCCGCCGTTGCAGCGAACGGGGTGCGCGGGTGAGAGGCGATAACGGTGCCTCCGAATCTTCATCGCCCGCTTGCTTTGCATCGAGCTCTCCGGCTCGCAACGTGTAACCGCTGTGTCCGGACTCGCTTTACCTCTTCCTCTTTAAACACCGAACTGTGGTGCCGGGAGCTGACAGATATCGTGTGTGCAAGCTCAGCTTCCTCTGCCCAAGCTGGCCCTGCAACCCCAGAACATCCCCGGAGAACCTTTTGCTTTTTTTGCGATCCCCAGGGATTAAAAGTGGATGCGTGGTTGTGGGGAGAAAAGAGACGGAGCAGGTTTGAATGGGAAATTGTAGTTTTCCTGCTGGGGATTGCAGCCCTCTCCTCTTCCCGCTGGCGGAGGAGCCGACTCTCGCTCCAACCCCTGTGGGATAATGGAGCAATTGTTTCCGGGCCGGCATCCCAGGCTGGGAGGATGAGGGCTGCCAGAATTGCCGACCGGCAAT
>NW_009630194.1:0-9377 GCF_000690535.1 Cariama cristata
GGTTGGCGCCTCGCCCGGGGCCTGAGGAAAGACCTGGGCAACGACTTGGAAAGCAAGTGTTCTTTCCTTCCTCTGCTGCTGCTTCATCGTAGTTGTGAGGTTAAACACGTCTTTATGTCAAAAATTACTGTTCTCCAGCTTGCCCACTTGCTGGAATGGGAATAAAAAGGGATATCTCCCTGTAAAGCAGTGAAACCACCTGCTAATCGTTGTTTCACATCTTTAAAATGACAGCTGTAGTTCCTCAGTTTGCCATACATACATTACCCAGCTTTAAAACCCCAGTCCCGCACCACTGCAGTGTCGGTATTTTTTTTCCAAGATTGACTAGAAAGCCTACTGAGGCCCGTAAGACTCTGCTTGTCCTGTCATGTTCTCAGCTTGTCTCGATCGTCGTGACATCTTCCACACACCGTTCATGTAGAAAGGCAAATGAAGAGAGCGCTACTCACTCGCCGTTCTCTGCATTTGGAATGAGCGATACTAAAGGTCTTGTCTTGCTTATCGGCAAGCCATAGGAGGAAAGAATTTGAATAGTCATGGTGTGCTCTGGTCCACGCATCTGTCTTGTGAACACAATTCAGATTACAGTTTATGGGGAATCACGGGACGTTTTTCATTTCAGCTGAAATAAATGGTAGTTCACCTAGTTTCATGTAATTTGCACCAATAAATACGGTGGAAAATGCTACGCTGTCAGTGCTAATAATTGTATGGAAGTGATGTCAATCCATGCTCAATTAACTGTTGCATATTCTATTTAGATGCCAGCAAAAGGTGGAGCAGAAATGCGCCTACTGAGGCAGAAGGCAGATCTCAAAGCCTCAATGAACTGTGGTTCCAAACAAGGCACCAACCACTGCAAAATAAGTGGGTAAGGTAACTCCAAGCGTCTTATGCTGTAATCAGTAATTACATGACAAAATCAGCAGATTATGGGATGAGGAAGGTGAATTGATTCAGTGATGAATTCCTGGTTATGAAACAAACCAGAGGAAACGCGTGTTTATTCGGACAAGTTTTCAAGGTAAATCACATTGGTAAGGAATGGAATTGCAACCAGAACTTTGCAAGCGGCAAGGTAACAGGAGGAGCCTGTTTCCAAAGCACATGCTTATCCAAGTATGTAAACCTGTAACTTCCCTATTCTTACACTGAACTGACCTAAGGAGCAGCTAGCTATCGTTCCACAAGCAGTCAAGACGACAGTGATGATTAATCGTTTAGATACCTAAATGAGAGGCTTCGGTGTGGTAGTGGAGGGTTACAGCTCATTGCTAGCTTTAGATAGAGAGTGGATGAGGTAAGCGACAAGGGACTGGGGGACACACATTGTATTTAGGATAGGTCCCATTCTGCTCACCACCAGCTAGATTTGATGGCTCCTTTGGAGACTTGTTTAGCATTTGGGAATCATGTGTATGTGTGGCTTTTTGTGGCAGTTTTGTCCCAGTGTTTCAAAATGTTGAATTTTGTTGTCAAAAAGAAACCTACTCTTCTGGCTGCTGTATGCACAGTAACTAGTCTCTAGCCCCAAACTTACCTTTCTCTGCACTGAACTTCAAATGGCTTGTACCAAAAGTTCCATTTCATAAGTGACAGTAAAAATACAGGAATGAAATTGTCTGCAACGTTTCACTGCACTGAAAAAAATAAATAATGCTACAGCCAGAGAAGCCATGCAAACAGTTCTGTGGTAACAGAAGCCATTCACATGCTGCAAAGAGATGTGCCAAACAACTACTTTGACAAATACAGACAAATTAAGTGATATTTTAATATTTTCTGACAAAACGAATTTCTACAGACTTGAGTAGTGCTTTAGATCTCTGCTGAATTTGTGTATTTTATTTCAGACATTCAAAGGTAGTTTGATATCGTATCAGTGCTAACAATTAAAGTAGTTGTGCAGATCATGTGGTAAAGTAGTTTGTATTCATATACTTGGAGAAACAAAAAAAATCCAAATGTGCCTAATTCCTCAAAAGGTGAACTATTTAGCACTGGTAAGGACTAGTGAGGAAAAGCAGCTCCCTGCATGTCACTACTATTCAGTGTTGTTAGAGAACTGATATTATTAAAAGAAAATGTCCAGGTTTATAAGGACCCGGACAAGAAGTTTATAGTGTCTGTAATACAGAATTTAGTCACATGATTGACTCTTAAGAGTAATCCAATATGGGGCACGATGAAATGTGGGAATCCCTTATTACACAGGATACGTGACAACCTTGACTCTCCAGCCCTTTAATAATTTGAACTTTCAGAAGGGCAAGGAAAGCTCAAATTGTCTCCTAAATGTCTGTGTCAAAACATACTTCTGATCCATAGGGGTCCAAAGGTGTTGGTCTGAAATCTCACCAGGTAGCTAAGACTTAAGCTAAATGAAATCAAAATAGTGGTTTTGTTAATTGATCAGAAGGAAATCAAATCCTCAGCGTGAACTTAATGTATCCTTTGAATCGTGCATATTCTGTTTTAACAGTTCAGGCCAAAACTCAGGGCTACAACAGAGCACCCAGGAGGGAATAGACTCTGCAGTGAACCTGTCATTCTACCTCAAGATGAAGTAGATCAGGGATATAAGGGGAGTGGCTGTACACCCTGTAAATGAAGAAGAATAGGAGTTCCAGCTCACAAAACTTGTATCTCGTATCCGGAATCAAAGCATGAGTTGCTTTCTTTCCAAGGAATAGGACGGAGCAGGGAGGACCTCCTTTCCTCTGTTTTTTCTTCTAATTGGTTCAATATACTTCGTCACACAGTCAGCCAAATTAATTTAATTTTCAGTCCAAATGTTGAAGTGCAAACTACGAGTTGCTGTATCGGATGGCTGTTGCAATACTGCTGGGGCATGATCCAGGATGTAACTATAGGCTACTGCAGCTATGGGAGGGTTTCTATTTCTCATAGGCATTTAAGAAAGACTTTTAATACTGTAAAGAAAATCCTCAGCTGTTGTATTTAAGCCATCCTACAGTGAGCCTACAGAGGCATTGCAGCTCAGACCTCTATAGCTATGTAGGGTTCCCTCGGCAGGCCTGTGCATGCCACATCCATCTTCGAAGCTGTTGCTCATCTGCATCCGTGTCTAACCCTGCAGGTCCTTAATGTCCTGCCCATTGGTAATTACCATGTGCATCAAAGGGCAACACCACCCCATGACTGAGAAGGTGCTTGGAGTATAGGCCTAGCTGGCACTGGGTTTGTACTCCTTGTGATCTGGTGGTATCCAGGTGTGCTATCTATGATAGTACAGTCATATCTGGCTTAAGTTTTGCAGGGCACCGATGCTTGTCCACTGCTTCACTCCAAGGAAAACACACAGCTGATGGTACCGTTCCTGAGGAAGAGGGCACAAAGCGCAGAGCTTGGCATAATTGTGCCTAAAGACGCTTGAGGATTTAAGCTGCAGAACCTCAAATCCCTAGGAATGTGTGTCATTTGGGAAAAGCTACTGTTGACTGTGCTCTTCACAAGGAAAAAGCCAGACATCTTGGAGACAGGTTTTAGGCAAATGAGCAGAGGAAAAAACTATCATGGTTTCTCTTGTATGTAGGCGGGTCAAAAAGAAAAGTAGCTTTCCTCCCTGGGATGAAATGTCCATATTCCCCAGAAGAAACTGAGGAGGAGAATGATGTCTTCTGTAAGTTAGTCAGACATACAAAGTCTTTTCTTATGTAGTCTGACCGGTTCTTTCTGTCAAACGGTGTTCCCTGTCTCCCAGCTAATTGAAAAGACTGAAATTATTTATAACTGTGGAACTATATATTCTGTTCTCTCTTTAATCCTTTTCAGCTTGAATGATAAGCAAGTGGGCTACTTCAGTAGGATGGGTTGTTTATTTACATGTGGGTATAGTGGCACTTGCATGTATGTACTCTTAAATAATTTGCCTTTCTTCTTGTATACTGAAAAAATGAGTTCTTATATTAGTGACAGTAGTGCTGAGGACTACAGAAGTGGGTTCTCTGATCTCTTTGAGCCTGACTAAACAGTACCCGGTGTCACTGTGCTGTTGTAGAACCTAATAGTGATGGGTAGGAGGGAGGAAACATGGTGTTTCTGCTCAGGAAGGATCTCTTTTCTGAGATAATTTTCTGAGGTCAGGGTCTCTGGCTTAGAGTCAGGGACCCCAGACTCTAGCAGCAGTAAGGCAGTTCAGAGCAGAAGGCAAAGGGGATGTGCTGCTGGATGTCTGGGCATTTACACAAACTGCTATGTTTTATAGTAGTTGGAGCTTTCTCACGGCATGACTCAATGCATCTAACAAACTTGAATAATCAAATCATCTGAAAGTCACCAAACAGAGAGTAATGATGCCAGGAAGAAATGCAACCAGGAGACCAGAACAGCTGGAGGGTACTAACAGTGCCAGCGAACCACAGAAGATCTCAAAGCTGTGCAGGAATTGGAGGGGCAGGTGTCTTCAGCAGTGAGGGATATTATTCAGGAAAGAATTTCCTCTAAGCATTTCTCTTTACCTACTGCTATGCCTATTTATTTTCCCTCGGGTTAAGGTTAGTTACTGATTGAATTGCTCTTTTCCTTAAGATATTGAAAAAACTGAACGATGATGTTATTCACGTTTACACAAAGAAGGCAGAGTAGATGTGTCAGCATGCTGCCATCTTTTTTGGCCAGGCTTCACCAGTGACTTTAGCCTTTGGAGGGCCCAGACGGATTGGTGCTGGGACAGTGAAGGCTGGTATGTTTAAAAGGCATTGCAGGTGCTGTGTGTTGCGAATGGTCATGATGCTGTGAAGAGCTTCACTTAATAAAGTGATGGTGAAACTCCTTGAGTCTAAAGGATCTCTGAAGAATTCAGAGGGAGAAGCTATTACTTCTGACCCTCTTAATCTAGCCTGAGAACCCTGTTTAAGTAATTTTTGTCTCAGTTACTACAGAGAAACTCAGTATGATGGATACCTGGGAGTGAAACACCTCCCGTATCTCGAGTCTGCTGATCCGCAGCTCGGTCGGCGAAGTTTAAGCATGCATGGGCTCCCATGAAAGTTGTTTGCTTTGACTAGTTTCCACTGCTTCTGTTCAGGTGGAAGCTGACAGCTTTTTTCTGGCTGGTGGGCAAAGAATGAGTTAATCCCTTTCTGAGAATGACTTTGTCACATTCACTGTGCCATTAGCTGTCATAGCATGACAGCTATGCCATATTAACAAAAAATAAAATTAAAAAGATATTCTTCTATAATATATTTCTAGATGGAGAAATATGGTGTAGTTCAAATTTCATCCTGATTTGCCACCCTGGCCAGCTAGTTATTTGCAGAGATGAAGATGGAAATGTAGAGAAATGGGAGTGTCCCACTGTAAAACCCATTTATACCGCAGGTCATGATTGAAAAATGCTGGTGTATATGTTCTAAGAAAGGCTTATATGTCCTATCTACCTTGATTGCTTTTGTGAGAGAAATTCACCTATTATTTATACTGGCGCTGCCATTGTCTTCTGCTCATGAGCGAAAGAAAAAGCATTATGTGAATAAGTGTTTTAGAATAGTTTCCAGAGGCATTAACTCTAAGAGTTAAGATGCAGACTCTCATAGGAGTGTAGGAACAGTTTTCATAACTCAGTGTCCTGTAATTTTATATGGATTGGAATCAAGATGAGCTCTGATCAGAGATCTGCACACAGATCTCCCTGCGCTTGCAGTGCAAGTCAATGCATACACTTAAATTTAGTAGGAAAACACAGGGTTGGTAGGATCTGTTGCAAACGGTCACTGTTGGGCTGGAGAACAAAGACTGTGTGGAGAAAGGGAGTAATGGCAGACAGGCAAAGGCCATGTGTGCCCCTGTGTACCTACAGACATGGACAGCTATGGAAAGGTTTAGGACTCATAATCTGTGTATGAGGATATGCCAGCCTTCTCCTTGAGGAAGCAGTGCAGTGCAGTGCTTTTAACAAGTGATTTAGCAGAGCGATGTGCTGTTGTGATGACTGTTTAACCTTGAGAGATTTCATTCCATGGTTTCAGCAAGGATTACAGTGAAAGCTCAATTTAGGTAAAGTCACAATCTAATTAAACAAATTCAGTCTAAGTCCCTGCTGGGCCAGTAAAGATTTGTCTGTCAAATACCTCTAAGCGTTTTCATTTTCTATAGCAACAGTTAATTGGATATGCAACTGTCAGTTTAAATGCTTTAAATGAGGCTGATGGGATTAGTAATTGAATGCTCAGATTAATGATTTACAGCTGGTTTTGCTACCCTGTTCGTGGCTTACAGCTATGTTCATGATAGCTCCCTATCCTTATCAGGTGGGTGGAGTAGTGGTCTGTACCTGCAATATAGTTATGATACTATGAAATACAGTTATGATACAGATTTGATGTAATCAGTGCATTCCTGTTGATATGTATAACTATTTTTAATACTGTGGGCAGCAAAGGATTTTGTTAAGCAGAAAATCTAAAAATAGCCAGCTAACCTCCCCAGTTAGGACTTGGAACTGGAGGTCTCAGGCATTCTCCAACTAAATGTATACAATTGTCTTTTACGGTTTGAGTCAGAAAGCAAACCTCAGTGTTGTGGGTGCTGAAATTACATCCAAGGCCGTGAGTCAAGGTGACAAAGGGATTTCTAAGAGAGGTGGTAGGGCTGCAAAGTAAGTGAAAGAGATGAACTCTGTGCACTGCCAAAGCGGCTGCTCTTGGAGAAAGGGACCAGACTGCAAAGCTTAGTTGGGCAGAGGTATCTCTTTGGTGATGCTTGAATCACCCATCTTGGTGGGAACTGAAGAGAAGCATGAAAGTTTGCAGACTCTGATAGGGAAGTGATGACACTGTTCTCTGTGTGACTTTTTAGATCCCACTTCAGTGCTTTAAAAGGCCAGAAATATGGTACGCTCCTTGGGGTTGTCCTAGAATGTCACTGTAAATAAAATGGGTTTTGGGGCCAGCTAACGCGTACCAGGAATTTCTTCATTCTCAAAGCAACCTAGGGCCAGGGAACTGAACCATTCATTTGCCTTTTAAGTTGCAAATTCTGGGATGCTCCTGTTGGCATATGAAGGAATCTTGCTCTTTGTGTCCAGCTGAGCTCTGTAGTGCTTGAGGAAGAAGGCTGTAAAGAAAACTTTCTGTGGCACTGAGACGTATAAACTTGCAGAGTTATGCTGTGAATTTGACATTTTGCCATATATGTCGGACCCCAAACCCATCCTTAATGACAGAGAGGCCCATATACACCGTACATTGAAAACTTTGGCTCTTGTTAATTAAGTTCCCTTCAGAATTAAAATGAGCCGATGCATATTTAGAGACTATGTTGAACACAGTTTAATAATACTTATTTCAGAATATTAAATTAGAACATGTTTCTGCTCTCATAAAGATTCTATCTTGGGAAACATTATTTGAAACAGCTAACAACATTGATGTTATAATTACTTGTATTTATGATATGGTTATAAACAATTAAAAAGTAGATTTTTATAATTATCAAGAAATAATTACAAAATAATTATTGTAATAGTAATTTTGTAGTTAATTATATTTATTCTATGTCATACTACATATTCATTTACCAGGAAAAAAAACCCCAGGAAATTCAAAGTTATGGTCTGCATATTTCAGCTCATAGAATATGCCAGGCTCATTTGAGATGTGGGAGTGGGTCTATGACCTTTCCTCATTATCCCAAGATTTAAGCTTAGGTTTTCAGGCAGAGCTCCAGCTGCATGCAGTTTGGTATTCAGAAATCATTGTATTCATCAGCTTCTCTCTCCCTCATGATCTGCTCCGGTATGTGAACTCCATTTGGTTCAGGAAATCCTTTTTTTTTCCCTTCCCTTCCTTCCTCTAATTAGTTCCTGTTAAAAAGCCCAACTCATCCTTGCCTAACCTCAACGAGACTATCTTTTTCTTCCTTTTGTTCCTAATGCAGAGGCATTAATCTCTTTGACAGGTCTAGATCCTTACAGCATTCATTGTTTGTATTCTGTTTTTGTTATACTTACTCAGTATTCAGACCAATGATACTGTATTTGATCATACTCTGGAATATTGATTGCTGTGTAAAAATGCCAAGCCAATGATAAAAGCCAGGGAAAGGAAATGCAGAATCTGGTTTTGGGTCTCAGGATGACATTTCTTCCTTCAGAATACTCTTGCAATTAATTTTCTTTCTAGACATCAGTCTTTCCTCCTTTCTGCTTTTATTTATATAAAGCGATACAGCTGTTTTCATAATTTTCAGGTGAACTGAGAGTTCTAGGAATGTATTGTAAGAGGAAAATTAGGGGACCCTTTCAGAACTTGGACCAAGAGTGAGATGCCCTTTTTCATCTCCCAGCCCAGCAGACCCTATCCTCAACCTTCATTCTGATTTGTGATTTAGTAAAGTGGACTTCAGGAAACCTTGCTTGATTCACTGGCACATTTTGAGCTGATTTCTTCTGAAAGGTTAATTACTGAGAATGTTAGAACACTTTAGTGTTAGAGAGCCCCTGAGTGATGGCATAACTGAAAGTCATACAAAATTCCACATCATCAGAAGAAATTAGATCTTATTCTAATTTATCATCTTTTAAATTATAACTATTAAAGCAAGAAAGTGTCTGGCTGGAGAGGTTTTCAGTTATAATGGAAGGAATGAGGACTATTCAGCTTTGCTATTTCATTCAGAGAATCAAAGTCGCATCCCCCTTCCACGTACATTGCCACCTGCCTCTTCAACCTTGGAAGAAACTTACTCCTCCATTTTGCTTGCCCTCACTCCTGTTCTGGGTTGCATGCATATATCCCAGTTAGATGTTTCTATCAAATACTTTATTTTTACTATATAAATTGATATAAATGGGAAAGTTTAGTAATTAAAACACTTCATTCTGCAAGATACATATAAGGTCTCTAGAGCTTTGGGAGTTTTATTCCTCATTAAATCACCAGGTTTTTGCTAACTGTGAAGGATGGGTGACAACAACTGGTAAACCTTTTGCATCATCAAGTATAAAAATGCTTGCTTTAGTTAGAAGGCTGGCAAGGGCCTCTCTCTGACTAAATTAGAGGTAAGTAAGTTTTAGGGAAAGGAATTGAACAAAAGTTGAAGTGAAAGATTAAGGATGCAACTGCATTGTCATTTTAGTTCCTTCTGGAGTGTACGTTTGAAGCAAACCTGTCTCTGGCGCCTGCATCCCACGCATGGGTTTGTGCTGCAGAGATGGCTCAGTGTGCACAGCCCGAGGTCCCTGTGGATGAAATCACCCAGGCAGTGTGTTCCAGGAGCCCAACTGATGTCTGTATTTTCTGCCTTTTAAAATTTGGTATCATCAATTCCGTAGAGCAGGAAAAGGAAAACAGGTGCCCTGCTTTTTATTGAAGGAAAAGGCACTCCTTGCAGTTTATCAGCTCTTCAGC
>NW_009630194.1:9388-14225 GCF_000690535.1 Cariama cristata
CCAGACCCCCTATATCATCCTCTAAGGGCCAAGCCAAAAATCATCACAACTAATTGTATGTGATGAGGCTTTTACGTGAATGTGTAAACACAGCTTAATTTTTAAAAGTCCTGAGTACCTACAAGACCCCATTGACTTTAAAGTCAGACCCTTAATTTGCCCTTTGTGTCAATAGGTAGTACCGTGCAAAACTGAAATAACAGATACGAAGGCCGAGCCACAGATGGTTTTAGACATCTAGCTCCCATAAACAATGATGTCAGCAATAATCACGTATGTAAACAGCTTCGAGGCTTTTGACTGTAGATACTTTAAATTATTGTCAGTGTCAGCGGTCAAAGCGATTTTTATCATGTTAATTTAAGTGGGAAGCAATCAGTAACTAGCAGTAACTAGTAGCAGCAGGTGAGGGAAAGTGCTCACCGACTGGGAATCTGTCAGCTCCCATAAACAATGATGTCAGCAATAATCACGTATGTAAACAGCTTCGAGGCTTTTGACTGTAGATACTTTAAATTATTGTCAGTGTCAGCGGTCAAAGCGATTTTTATCATGTTAATTTAAGTGGGAAGCAATCAGTAACTAGCAGTAACTAGTAGCAGCAGGTGAGGGAAAGTGCTCACCGACTGGGAATCTGTCAGAATTGTGGAAGGAAGAGCACACTGGGATGGGAGCTGGCCTTTGATGTAAGTGCCACCTATGTAAATGCCAAAGGATCTAGAGTGTTAGTGTTGGGTTTTCTGTTTGTTCTCAGATTTAACCTTATACTGCCTTTGTTTGAAACAGAAAAGACTAATCAGCAGTTTCCCATATTTCAGTAGTGCCGAAGTGATTTATACCAGCTGAGGAATCAAACACAAAGCTGTTCCATGGAAAACCGTTTGTCAGGTGCTCTGTAAAATTAGGCTTTTGAAGGTTTTTTTTATGCAGTTTTGGGTTAGATTTATTTTACACAAACTGACTTACTGCTTTTTGAGTTAGTGTTTAACACTTTAAGGCCAACTTTACAATCCTGTATTGGATGGATATAAGAGATGTAACTAATCAAACGCAGCATTGTGTTGTGCAAGGGAGAGATGTTTTTGGTGCTTTAAGTCAAACACACTTATAGAATCATTTTAAGTTGGAGGAGACCTTTAAGATCGAGTCCAACTGTTAACCTGGCACTTCATGTGAATTGGCTGAACGCTATGAAATATAAATTTAGGCTTTAAACATTTATCCTGTTAACTAGTTAAAATGGGAGCAGTTAGAGCAAATACAATTACATTCACTTTAGAGCACATTTATTATCCTAGTATTCAGAGAAACTAAGAAAACTAAAGACAAAAATGTGTTTCAGCTGTGTGTGCAGTACAAGTTCTGTAATTACAGAAAAGGGGTTGGCATTGCTGTGATTGCTTAAAGAAAAATTGATGTTTGATTAAAAGACTGAGAGAAAATAAATAACATTTCAGAATGTATGCAGTTAGGATGAAGAATTTATTGTATATACAGTTCAGCAACTCTACTGTAGATGTACTTCCTCTTTAAAGAAAATGAATACAGTAATGAAAATAGTTCTAGCATGGAAACTACAATACAGACTGAAACTCGACTAAAACAGGAATTAGTTATTTGACTTGAAAGAACACAGAACCTGAAACAACAAATCGCAGGTTGCATCATTAACCAAGGACAGTAAAAAACTGTACAGTACAAGCAACACGTTACAATAAGTTATGACCAATAAGGCAGTCTTTCTCATTTAGGACAAAAGGGATAAAGGGAAAGGTATTAAAATCTCATAAATCCACCGTATCTCTTTTCCATCTCTGGGACCTCTTTGGAATAAGTTTCCCCATCTTCTTCTGAAGGGAGAATGGAGTCGGCGAAGCGCTTAAGAAACCCACCGTATCGTTTCTGGTAATCCAGCCACCACTCTGGCCTGCCCACTCTTCTCATGAAACCACCGTATCTCTTTTGCAGCTCTTTGGCTTCATCTTCCAATTCGGGGCTGCGCTTTATGCTTCTCATGAAACCTCCATACCTTTTGCTGACGTCCCCATCATTTTCGTTTATCTCTCGGTAACGCCCCGCTTCAGGGTTATCCTCTGTTCCCAGAAGCTCCTTCAGCAGATCAGAGGAATTAGCAAGCGCATCGTCATCTGAGTCTTTCTTCATAAACCCTCCATACCTCTTAGCCAGGATTTCTCCTCCGTTAGCTTCATCCTCCGGTTCTACGCGATAGAGCTCATCCATTTTCTTCATGAACCCCCCGTATCTTTTCATGAAGCCTCCGTACTTCTTTGCAAGCAAATGGTTCTCATCCAGCTCCTTCCTGTCTCCTGGAGCAGTGTTGCCATCCTCAGAAAGATCCAGCTTTGCCAGTTGCAGGAGCTCCTTGCAGGTCTCCCAGGCTTTGGCAGAAGGCAGCTTCCCTTCACATTCTAGTGTACATGCCTGAAAAACGGATGCGGTTTACTGAGAACGATTTGATAGTAACAAGCACCTCACTGCCACCTTGTCTTAGCTTTACTTGTTTTTAAAAGACCATGAGCAAGCCTCTCTTTGTGAGTGGCTTGGAAGGACTGCTCTTCGTGAACAGCTGATTTGGTACCTGTCTCTTCTGAAGTTCTTCATAACCCTCTCTGAAGGACATGGTTGTCTCCGCTCTAAGAGACAGAATACCGAACAAGATGGATCGTGGGTCCTGTACGTCAAGGCTGCCCCTATGTTTCTGTTTCAAAGGAAGCCACACGTACAGTTCCTGCACCTCTCTTACGCTTGGGTGCGTTGTTATGATTATTAGTTTTGTTTACTACTGGGAAGCTAAAAACCAATTGTGGTTTGCTTCATAATGAAAGTGTAGAAGTGTATTCAATCTTCATAATTAAAAGTAACATTCAGAAATTTTAGGAAAGAAGTTACACGGCACTGTCATTGCATAGAAGCCAGCTGTCCTGTATCTTCAATACACTGCCTAGCTTTAAAGGCTGTATTTCTGTCTGTTATCATTTGTTTCTCCTCATGGAACAGATCTTTCAAATGTGTACCAATGCAAATGTAGAAATACAGGCTCTCTTAGGCAGGATCAAAGTTCTGGTTTTGCTAGTTTGACATACAAAGTAGTGACCATCAAAAAGAGGGAAAAAATCCTAAGCTGTCTTGCTTCCAACTGTAAAGAAAAAATTTCAGGCTAAGACATAAAAAAAATTTGCAGTACCTGTATGCATATCTCGTAACCTGTCATGTAAAGATAATAACACACATATTAGCTACTACTATCTCTGTTGTGTCAGGGGAATTTACTTCTTGTGAAGCCACTCTCTTCAGTCGCAAAAAAGGTGAATCCGGTGTTTTTCCTTCTTGTCCATGGTTTTCATACCACAATAATTAAAGAAGAAATCATCAATATTTTCAATCAGAGAAACACTTATTCTGCCTATGGATGATGGTTGCTGAGGATCTCAATATGCTTTAAAAGCGTGAAATTAAACCCTGGCACAGTTCTCTCTAATAGCTAACTGACCAGCTCTCTACCTCTGGCCTTACCTATCTCTTGAGCCTCATTTTAGTCTGCAAAATTTATCTATGATTTTTTATATGATCACAAGAAAATTAAAGGGATTTATGTATTTTGTGACACAATAATTTAACTGGTGCTACATGCTTATTGCTATATACTATAGTTATGCTGTAAAGGGAGTGGGATCTCAGCTTCAGTCTGACTTTGAAATTGCTCTAAATTAAAGCAAGAATAGGTCCTTCCCCTTCTCAATTAGTTTTAATAATCCCCTACTGCCAAAAGAACATGTACGATCTCATAGGTGTGAATCACCAGGTGCAATGTGATAAATCTTATAGATACGATGTGATAAATTCAGTTATGATGTTACCAGATGCTAGTATCTAGACACATTTGTTTCTAGAAATTGTTTGTACATGTATAATGAACACAAGGTATGGCACGTTGCTCCTTTTCCTATTCAGCTAAGAAGTGTTGCTACTGAATGGGACTTTGATTCTTTCTTGAGTAATTACTGAAGGTGTACAAAAGAGAGTATCAGCATAGATGTCTACAACATATACTCCAAAAAGCACATCTCCCTCCCTCCAAAAGAGCAAACTACCACTTTTTTTCCCCTAGTTGACATTAAAGCTAAAGTTTGATTGAAAGCTAATGTATGTAAAACAGTATAGGGAACTGTTTTGCCAGCCATCGCCCTTATGAACCTGCTGTGGTTAAGAATGCGTCCTTGCGCTTCTGGAGTAAGCACAAGTACTCCGTGATGCGCAATTCTGTGCAAGAACAAAGTCCAGTCCTTCCTTTTGTGTGCTCCCAAATAATCAATGACATCCTAGGAACAGAACTTTTCAGATCATTTAGATGTGCTGAGAGCATGGTGCCTCAATACGCCTCTATTTGAGGTCAGGAACCTCAGGTGCCACTGGCAGCCTCAGTTCCCTCCTTCTTCAGGGAGGGATGCGGGACCCTAGACTTTGAGTGACCCCGATCCTTAAATTTCCAGTTGAGTTGCCTCTGTGACTATACTTTTAATTAATTTCACTCCCATTAAAATTACAGACTAAAAAAAACCCCTGCATCCTGGAGTTTCCCTAGCATGATTTGCCTTAGGAGACAAGGTCAGAGGGATCTTTCACAGGCATATTCCTAACGCTGTGCAGCACAGAGGAAGAGCACCAGCAGGTATTGCTACTCACACCACGCTTAAACCCCACTTTTCAGGAGATTTCGGGCAGATCCGCCGCTTTTCAGCCCGACAGCCATCCTGGCTGGAGAGAGCTCATCCAGCCCGGGAGCCCGCGGTCGGGGGTCGCACCCCCCGCTCCCGTC
>NW_009630195.1:0-270 GCF_000690535.1 Cariama cristata
TGGGGAGTCGTACCCGGCCGGGCGGAGAGCCACCAACGGCAGGGAACTGCAGTCCACGGCGCATGGCGGCGTGCCATCTCGTGAGGGAAAAAACCCTGATCTGTAGAAATACTAACGTAGTTGCAGAGGGCAGACTCAGAAATCTTAAGTAAAACCCCCGTCAAACATGCCCCTAGGGAACGGCTGCAGTGAGTGCTGCAGTGCATGGAGGAGAAGAGATTCAGGCTGTTTGAAGTGGCTTTTCCAACCCACCTTGGTTCCCGCCAAGAG